>NW_027522732.1:0-82662 GCF_052094955.1 Ictidomys tridecemlineatus
AACACCTCCTCTGTACACCAGTCTCCAACTTCTGCTCTCAGTAAGGGTCCTTCTGCAGCTCAGTCTCCAACTACTGTTCTCTGCAACACTCCTTCTGTACCCCAGTCTTCTAACTTTGGCTCTCTGCAACAGTTTTTCTGCACCTCAGTCTTTAACTTGTGCTCTCTGTAAAAGTCCTTCTGCACCCCAGTCTCCAACCTGTGCTATCAGTAAAAGTCCTTCTGCACCACAGTCTCCAAACACTGCTCTCTCCAACGATCCTTCTGCATCTCAGACTCCAAACTCTGCTCTCTGTAAGATTCTTTTGCAACCCAGTCTCCAAACTCTGATCTCCGTAACTGTCCTTCTGCACCCCAGTCTTCAAACTCTGCTTTCTGTAACTGTCTTCTGCATCTAAGTCTCCATCCTCTGCTCTATGCAACAGTTCTTCTTCACCCAAGTCTCCAATGTCTGCTCTCTGAAAAAGTCCTTCTAAACCTTAGTCTCCAAACTCTGCTCTCTGTAACAGCCTTTCTACACCCCATTCTCCATACTCTGCTCGCCTAAGATTACTTCTGCTGCACCCCAGTCTCCATCCTCTGCTCTCTGCAGCTTTCCTTTTGCACCCCAGTCTCCAGCATCTTTCTCTCTGCAACCGTCCTTCTCCACCCCTGTCTCCAAACTCTGGCTCTCTGTAACAGATCTTCTGGACCCCAATCTCCAACCTCTACTCTCTGCAACAGTCCTTCTACACCCCAGTCTCCACCTTCTTCTTTCAGCAAAAGTTTTTCTGCACCCCAGTCTCCAAACTCTTTTCTCTGTAACTATACTTCTGCACCTCAATCTCTAACCTCTGCTCTTTGCAAGATTCCTTCTCACCTCAGTCTCCAACCTCTACTCTCTGTAACAGTGGTTCTGCCACCTCAGTCTCCGAACTGTGCTCTCTGTAAGATGTTTCTGCACCCAATCTCCAAACTCTGCTCTGTAACAGGCCTTCTGCACCCCAGTCTCCAAACTCTGCTCTCTGTATCAGTCCATCTGCACCCCAGTCTCCAACATCTGCTCTCTGCAACTATCCTTCTGCACCCCAGTCCCCGACATCTGCTCGCTGCAACAGTCCTTGTGCAACCCAGTCTCCAACATCTGCTCCCTGCAACAGTTCTTCTGTACCTCAATCTGTAAAATCTGCTCTCTGCAACAATTCCTCTGTACCCAGGTATCCAACCTCTGCTCTCTGTAACAGTCTTTCTGTACCTCTGTCTCCTACCTCTGCTCTCTGTAAAAGCATTCTATAACCCAGTCTGCAAACTCTGCTCTCTGTAACAGTCCTTCTGCACCCTAGTCTCCAAACTTTGCTCTCTGAAAACAGGCCTTCTGCACCCACGTCTCCAAACTCTGCTCTCTGCAACGATCCTTCTGGACCAAATTCTCCAATCTCTGCTCTCTGGAACAGTCCTTCTGCACTCCAGTCTCCAAACTCTGCTCTCTGCAACGATCCTTCTGGACCAAAGTCTCCAACCTCTGCTCTCAGGAAAAGTCCTTCTGCACAACAGTCTCCAACCTCTGCTCCCTGTAAGATCCTTCTGCACTCCAGTTTCCAACTCTGCTCTCTGTAACATTCCTTTTACACCCCAGTCTTTAATCTCTTCTTTCTGCAAGTGTCGGCACTCCAGTCTTCAACCTCTGTCCTCTGCAACAGTCCTTCGGCACCCCAGACTTCAACATCTGCTTTCTGTAACAGTCTTATGGCAACCAAGTCTCCCAACTTTGCTTTCTGTATCACTCCTTCTGAACACCAGTCTCAAAACTTTGCTCTCTGTATCTATCTTTCTGCACCTCAGTCTCCAAACTGTGCTGTATGTAACATTCCTTCTACACCCCCGTCTCCAAAATCTGCTCTCTGTAACAGTTCTTCTGCCACCTCAGTCTCCAAACTCTGCACTCTGCAACAATCCTCTGCACCCCAGTCTCCACCCTCTTCTCTCGGTAACAGTTCTTCTGCACCCAATCTCCAAACTCTGCTCTCTGTAACATTTCTTCTGCACTCCAGTATCCACACTGTGATCTCTGTAACAATTCGTCTGGACATCAGTCTCCAACCTCTACTCTCTACAACATTCCTTCTGCCCCTCAGTCTCCAAACTCTGCACTCTGCAACGATCATTCTGCACCCCAGTTTTCAAAATGTGCTTTCTGTAACAATCCTTCTGCACCCCAGTCTCCAACCTCTGCTCTCTTTAACAGGTCTTCTGCACCCCAGTCTCCAAACTCAGATCTCTGTAACAGGCCTTCTTAATTCTAGTCTCAAACCTCTTCTCTCTGCAATGATCCTTCTGCACCTCAGTCTCCAACCTCTGCTCTCTGAAACAGTCTTGTGCACCTCAGTCTTAAAACTCTGCTCTCTGCAAAAATCTTTCTGCACCCGAGTTTCCAACCTTTGCTCTCTATAACAGTCCTTCTGAATTCAGTCTCAAAAATGCTCTCTATAAGATCCTACTGCAACCCAGTCTTGAAATTGTGCTATCTGCCACAGTCCTTCTGCACCCCAGTCTGCAAACTCTGCTCTCTGTAACAGGCCTTTCTGCACCCCGGTCTCCAATCTCTGCTCTCTGTAACTGGCCTTCTGCACCCAGTCTCCAATCTCTTCTCTCTGCAGCGATCCTTCTTCACCTCAGTCTCCACTCTCAGCTCTCTGCAACAGTCCTTCTGCACCCCAGTCTCCAAACTACTGAGCTTTGTAACATTCCTCCTGCACCCAAGTCACCAACCTCTGCTCTCTGCAAAATTTCTTCTGCACCCCAGTAACCAAAATCTGCTCTGTTTAACGATCTTTCTGCACCTTAGTTTCCAAACTCTGCTCTCTGCAATGATCCTTCTGAATCCCAGTCTCCAACCTCAGCTCTCTTTATCAGTCCTTCTACACCCAAGTCTCCTACCTCTGCTCTCTGCAACATTTCTTCTGAACCCTAGTCTCCAACCTGTGCTCTCTGCAATGATCCTTCTGAACCCCAGTCTCCAACCTCAGCTCTCTTTATCAGTCCTTCTGCACCCAAGTATCCTACCTCTGCTCTCTGCAACATTTCTTCTGAACCCTAGTCTCCAACCTGTGCTCTCTGTAATAGTCCTTCTGAACCCCAGTCTCCAACATGTGCTTTCTGCAATGATCCTTCTTTTACCCAGACTCCAAACTCTGCTCTCTGTAAAAGACCTTTTTTTATCGCAGTCTCCAACCTCTTCTCTTTGTAATGGTCCATCTTCTCCCCAATTGCCAACCTCTGCTTTCTGTAACAGTCCTTCTGCACCCCAGTCTCCAAACTCTTCTCTCTGCAACGATCCTTCTGTACCTCAGTCTCCAACCTCTGCTCTCTGTAAAAGTCTTTCTGCACCTCAGTCTCCATCCTTTGCTCTCTGAAATGGTCCTTCTGCACCCCAGTCTACAATCTCTGCTCTCTGTAACAGTCCTTCTGCACCTCAGTGTCCAACGTCTGCTCCCAGTAACAGTCCTTCTGTACCGCAGTCTCCCACCTCTTCTCTCTATAATGGTTCTTCTACACCCCAATTGCCAACCTCTGCTTTCTGAAACAGTCCTTCTGCACCTGAGACTCAAACCTCTCCTCTCTGTAACAGTGCTTCTAAGCCTCAGTCTGAAACCTCTGCTCTCTGCAACAATCCTTCTAAACCCCAGTCTCCAAACTGTGCTATCTGTAACAATCCTTCTGCACCCCAGTCTCCAACATCTGCTCTCTGTAACAGGTCTTTTGTCCCAGTGTCCAACCTCTTCTCTCTGTAACGATTCTTCTGTACCTATGTCTCCAACGTCTGCTCTCTGCAACAGTCCTTCTGCCCCCCAGTCTCAAACATCTGCTCTCAGTAAGATCCTTTTGCACCCCGTTCTTTAAACTTTGCTCTTTGTAAAAGTCATTCTGCACCTCAGTCTCCAACCTCATCTCTCTGCAACGGCCCTTCTGCACCCAGTATCCCACCTCTGTTCTCTGCAACAGTCCTTATGCACCCCATGCTACAAACTCTGCTGTCTGTAATAGTCCTTCTGCACCCCAGTCTCCAAACTCTACTTTCTGTATCAGTTATTCTGCAACCCAGTCTAAAATCTCTGCTCTATGTAACAGTCCTTCTGCACCTCAGTCTCTAAACTCTGCTCTCCGCAACAGTCCTTCTCTACCCCAGGATTCAACATCTGCTCTCTGAAACAGTCCTTCTGTACCTCAGTCTGAAAACTTTGTTCTCTGCAAAAATCATTCTGCACGTTTCCAAACTTTGCTCTCTGTAACAGTCCTTCTGAACCTCAGTCTACAAAATGCTCTCTGTAAGATTTTTCTGCAACCCAGTCTCGAAATTGTGCTATCTTTAACAGTCCATCTGCACCCCAGTCTCCAAACTCTGCTCTCTGTAACAGGCCTTCTGCACCCCAGTCTCCAACCACTTAAATCTTCAACGATTCTTCTGCACCTCAGTCTCAAAACTCTACTCTCTGTAACAGTCCTTCTGCACCCCAGTCTCAAACCTCTGCTGTCTGCAACGATCTTTCTGTACACCAGTTTCCAACATCTGCTCTCTGCAACAATCCTTCTGCACCCCAGTCTCCAACCTCTGCTCTCTACAACAATCCTTTTGCACCCCAGTTTCCAAACTCTACTCTCTGCAAAAGTCCTTCTGCACCCCAGTCTCTAACATCTGCTCCCTGCAACAGTCTTTCTTCACCTCAGTCTTACAACTCTGCTCTCTGCAACGATTCTGTTGCACCCCAGTCTCCAACCTCTGTTCTCTAAAACAGTTATTCTGCACCACAGTATCAACACTCTACTCTCTGTAACAGTCCTTCGGTACCACAGTCTCAAATCTTTGTTCTTTGTAAGGGTACTTATGTCACCCCAGTATCCAACCTCTGCTTTCTGTATCCGTCATTTTTCACCACAGTCTCCAAACTCTGCCCGCTGTAACAGTCCTTCTGAACTCAGTCTGCAAACTCTGCTCTCTGCAACAGTACTTCTAAACTCCAGTCTTTATCCTCTGCTCTCTCCAACAGTCCTTTTGAACCACAGACTCCAACATCTTCTCTCTAAAACAGTTCTTCTCCACCCCAGTCTCAAACCTCTGCTCTTTGTAAAAGTCCTTCTGTACTGCAGTCTCCAAAATCTGCTCTCTGCAAGATCTTTCTGCAACCCAGTCTGTACATTCTGATTTCTGTCACAGACCTTCTGCACCTCTTCTCAAACCTCTGTTCTCTGTAACAGTCCTCGTGTAGTGCAGTCTCCAAAATCTGCTCTCTTTAATGGTCCTTCTGCACCCCAGTCTCCACCTCTGCTTTCTGTATCAGTACTTCTGCACCCCAGTCTCCAACCTCTGCTCTCAGTAACAGTCCTTCTTCACCTCAGTCTCCAAACTCTGCTCTCTGCCACAGTCCTCCTGCACCAAAGTCTCAAACCTCTACTCCCTGCAACACTCCTTCTGCACCTCAGTCTCTAAACTCTGCTCTCTGTAACAGTCCTTCTTTAGCGCAGTCTCAAAACTCTGCTCTCTGTAATAGTCTTTCTTAAGCTCAGTCTCCAACGTAAGCTTTCTCTATCAGTTCCTCTGCACCCCAGTCTCCAACCTCTGCTCTCAGTAACAGTTCTTCTGCACCCCAGTCTCCAACTTCTGCTCTCAGCAACATTTTTTCTGCACCCCAGTTTCCATCTGTGCTCTCTTTAACTGTCCTTCTGCACCCCAGTCTCCCACCCAGTGATCTACGTAACAATCCTTCTGGACCTCAGTCCTCCAACCTCTGCTCTCTACAACAGTCCTTCTGCGCTTAAGTCTCCAACATCTACTTTTTGTAAAAGTCCTTCTGCACCTCGGTCTCCAACATTGGCTCTTTGTAAGATTCTTCTGAACCCAGTCTCCAAACTCTGCCCTCTGTAACAGTCCTTCTGCACCCCTTCTCCAAACTCTGTTCTGTGTAACAGTTCTTTTGCACGTCAGTCTCAATACTCTGCTCTCTACAACGATGATTCTGCACCCTAGTCTCCATCCTCTGCTCTCTACAAAAGTCCTTCTCCACTCCAGTCTCCAAACTCTGCTCTTTGTAACAGTCCTCCTGTATAGCAGTCTCCAAAATCTGCTCTCTGTAACGGTCCTTGTGCACCCAGTCTCCAACCTCTTTTTTCTGTAACAGTCCTTCTGCAACTCAGTCTCCAAACTCTGCTCTCTGCAACAGTCCTTCTGCACCTTAGTCTGAAAACTGTATTCTCTGCAACGATCCTACTGCAACCCTGTCTCCAAACCCTGCTTTCTGTAACAATCCTTCTGCACCCCAGTCTTCCACCTCTGCTATCTGTAACAGGCCTTTTGCACCCAATTCTCCAACCTCTGCTCTCTGTAACAGTTCTTCTGCACCTCAGTCTACAATCTCTGCTCTCTGCAACAGTCTTCTGCACCCCAGTCTCCAAAATCTGCTTACTGTATCAGTCCAACTGCACCACAATTTCCAATCTCTGCTATCTGTAATAGTCTTTCTGCACCTCAGTCTACAAACTCTGCTCTCTGCAACAGTCCTTCTGCACCCCAGTCTCCAACATCTGCTCCCTGCAAATAGTCTTTCTGCACCAAATCTCAAAACTCTGCCTCTGTAACAATCCTACTGTAACCCAGTCTCCAAACTCTTCTTCCTGCAACAGTCCTTCTGACCCCAATCTCCAACCTCTGCTTTCAGTAACAATCCTTCTGCACCTCAGTCTTCAACCTCTGCTCTCTGCAATGGTCCTTCTGCACCTCAGTCTTTAAAACTACTCTCTGTAAATGTACTTCTGAACCCCTTCTTCAAACTCAGCTCTCTGTAATAGGCCTTCTGCAGCCCATTCTCCAAACTCTGTTCTCTATAACACATCCTTCCGCACTCCAGTCTCAAAATTTTCTCTCTACAACGATCCTTCTGCACCCCAGTCTCCAACCACTTCTCTCTCAAACAGTCCTTCTGCACCCCAGTCTCCAATATCTGCTCCTCTGCCAACAGTCCTTCTGCACCTCAGTCTGAAAACTCTGTTCTCTGCAACGATCCTTCTGCCACCCCAGTCTCCATCCTCTGTTCTCTGTAACAGTCCTGCGGTACCACAGTCTTTAAGCTCTGCTCTCTATAAGATCCTTCTGCAACCCTGTCTTCAAACTCTGCTGTCTGTAACTGTCTTCTGCACCCCAGTCTCCAACCTCTGTTCTTTGTAATAGGCCTTTTGCACACCATTCTCCAACCTCTACTATCTGCAACAGTCCTTCTGCACCCGAGTCTCCAAACTCTGCTTTTTTTATCAGTTCATCTGCAACCCAATTCCAACCTCTGCTTCCTGTTACAGTATTTCTGCATCTCAGTCTACAAACTCTGCTCTCTACAGCAGTTTTCTGTAACCCAGTCTACAACATTTGCTTTCCGCAACAGTCCTTTTGCACCAAAGTCTCCTAACTCTGCCCTCTGTAACAGTCCCTACTGCCAACACAGTCTTTAACCGCTACTCTACAACAGTCCTTCTTCACCCAAATCTCAAACTGTGCTCTCCACAACATTCCTTGCTACACCCCATGTTCAGAATCTGCTCTCTGCAACAGTCTCTCTGAGACCAAGTCTCCAAGTCTTCTTTCTGTAACAATCCTTATACACCTCAGTCACAAACCTCTGCTCTCTGCAATGGTCCTTCTGCACCTCGGTCTTGACTCTTTGTAAAAGTACTTCTGGACCCTTTCTCCAACTCTGCTCTCCATAAAAGGCCTTCTGCACCCCAGTCTCCTACCTCTGTTCTTAATAACGATCCTTCTGCACCCCAGTCGCCAACTCTGCTCTCTGTAACAGTCTTTTTGCACCTCAGTCTCCAACCTCTGCTCTCTGCAACAGTCCTTCTGCACTCCAGTCTCCAACCTCTGCTCTCTGCAACAGTCGTTTTGCACCCCACTCTCCAACATGTGCTCTTTGCAAAAGTCCTTCTACACTCAGTCTGAAAACTCTGTTCTCTGCAACGATCCTTCTGCACACTAGTCATTAACCTCTGCTCTCTGTAAGAGTCCTGCTGCACCTTGGTCTACAACCTCTGCTCTCTGTAAGATACTTGTGCAACCTTGTCTAAAAACTCTGCTCTCTGTAACAGTTCTTCTCCACCCTAGTCTATGACCTCTGCTCTCTGTAACAGGCCTTTTGCATGCCAATCTCCAACCTCTACTCTATGAAACAATCCTTTTGCACTCAGTCTCCAACCTCTTCTCTCTGCAACAGTCCTTTTGCACCTCAGTTTACAATCTCTGCTCTAAGCAATGATTCATCTGCACCTCAGTCTCCAAACTCTACTCTCTGTAACAGTTCTTCTGCTCCCCAGTTTCTAACCTCTGCTGTCTGCAAAGATCCTTCTTCACCCCAGTCTGCAACGTCTGCTCTCTGCAACCGACCTCTGAACCCCAGTGTTTAACCTCTGCTCCACTGCAATGATCCTTCTGCACCCAAGTCTCCAACATCTGCTTTATGCAACAGTCCTTCTGCACCCCTGACTCCAACCTCTGCTTTGTGTAATATCCTTCTGTACCACAGTTTCAAAACTCGGCTCCCAGTAATATTCCTTCTCTACCCAAGTCTCCCAACCTCTGCTTTCTGCAGCGGTACTGCTGCACCTGAGTCTCCAACCTGTGTTCTCAGTAACAATCCTTCTTCTCCCCATCTCCAACCTCTTCTCTATAACAGTCCTTCTGCACCTCAGTCTCCAACCTCTGCTCTCTGCACAGTACTTCTGCACCCCTGTCTCCAAACTCTGCTCTCTGTAAGATCCTTCTGCACCCTAGTATCCAACTCTGCTCTCTGTTACAGTCCTTCTGCACCTCAGTCCCCACATGTGCTCTCTGCAACAGTCCTTCTACACCCGAATCTCTAACCTCTGTTCTCTGCAACAGTCGTTCTGAACCAGAGTTTCCAACATCTGCTCTCTGAAACAGTCTTTCTGTACCCTAGTCTCCAACGTATTCTCACTGTAACAGTCCCTTCTGTACTGCAGTCTCCAAACTCTGCTCTCTCTAAAGGTCCTTCTGCACCACAGTCTCCAACCTCTGCCTCTCTGTATCAGTACTTCTGCACCCAGTCTCCAACCTCTGCTCTCTGTAGCATTCCCTCTGCACCTCAGTCTCCAAAACTCTGCTCTCTGCGACAGTTAATCTGCCACCAGTCTCCAAACACTTATCTCTGCAACAGTTCTTTCTTCACCCAGTCTCCAATATTTGCACTCTGAAATAGTGCTTCACAACCCCAGTCTCCAACCTCTGCTCTCTGTAACAGGCCTCCTGTACTGTGGTCTTTAAAGACTTCTCTCTGTAATTTTCCTTCTTCACCACAGTCTCCAACCTCTTCTTTCTCTATCAGTCCTTCTGCACCCCAGGTCTCCAACCAGTGATCTCTGTAACAGTCCTTCTGCATCTCAGTCTCTAAACTCTGCTCTCTGCAACATTTCTTCTGCACCGAAGTCTCCAAACACTGCTCCCTCCAACAGTCCTTCTACACCACAGTCTCCGACCTCTGCTTTCTGCAACAGTCCTTCTCCACTCCAGTCTCCAAAATCTGCTCTCTGTAACAATCTTTCTGCACCTCAGTCTCCAACTTCTGCTCTGTGTAAGATCTTTCTGCAACCCAGTCTGCAAACTCTTCCCTCTGTTACAGTCCTTCTGCACCCTTTCTCCAAACTTTCTCTCTGTAACAGACATTCTGCACCACAGTCTCCAACCTCTGTTCTCTGTAACAGTCCTTCTGCACCCCAGTCTCAAACCTCTGCTCTCTACTTCGATCCTTCTTCACCCCAGTCTCCAACGTCTGCTCTCTGCAACAGTCCTTCTGCACCCAAGTCTTCAACAACTTCTCACTGTTAGATCCTTAAGCACCCCAGTATCCAAACTGTGCTCTCTGTAACAGTCCTTCTGCACCCCAGGCTAAAACCTCTGCTCTCTGTAACACTTTTTCTATACAGCAGTCTCCAAACTCTGGTCTCTGTAACGGTCTTTCTGCACCCAATTTCCAACCTCTGCTTTCTATAACAGTCTTTCTGCACGTCAATCCCAAAATTCTGCTCTCTGTAGCAGGCCTTCCGCACCCCAGACTTAAAAATCTGCTCTCTCCAACGATTTATCTGCACCCCAGTCTCCAACCTCTGATCTCTGCAACAGTCCTTCTGCACCTCAGTCTCCAAATTCTGCTCTCTGTAAGATCCATCTGAACCCCAGTCTCCAACGTGTGCTCTCTGCAACAGTCCTGCTGCACCACAGTATCCAACCTCTGCTCCCTTTACCAGTTCTTCAGCACCCTAGTCTCCAAACTCTGCTCTCTGCAACAGTCCATTCTGCACTCCAGTCTCCAACCTCTGCTCTCTGCAACAGTCCTTCTTCACCTCAGTCTCAAAATTCTGCTCTCTGCTACGATCCCTCTTAACCCCAGTCTTTAACCTCTCCTTCTGCACAACAGTCCCAAACTCTGCTCTCTGTAACATTCCTACTCCAACCCAGTCTCTAACCTCTGCTTTCTGCCAAGTGTCCTGTGGCACCCCAGTTTTCAAACTCTGTTCTCTGCAACAGTCCTTCTGCTCCCAGACTCCAACATCTGCTCTCCGAAACGGGCATTCTGCACCCCAGTCTTCAAACTCTGCTTTCTGTATCAGTCCTTCTGAACCTCATTCTCAAACCTCTGCTCTCAGTAACAGTTTTCCTATACCGCAGTCTCAAACTCTGGTCTCAGTAAGTGTCCTTCTACACGCCAATTTCCAACCTCTGCTTTCTGTAACAGTCTTTCTGCACCTCAGTCTCCAACCTCTGCTCTCTGTAACAGTCCATCTGCACCTCAGTCTCCAAACTCTGCTCTCTGTAATATTCTTCAGCAACCCAGTATCCAAACTCTGCTCTCTATAACAGTCCTTCTGCACCCCAGTCTCTAACCTCTCCTCTCTGTAACAGGCCTTCTGCTAGCCAGTCTCCAAACTCTTCTCTCTGTAGCAGGCCTTCTGAACCCCAGTCTCTAAAATCTGCTCTCTGCAACGATCCTTTTGCACCCCAGTCTCCAACATCTGCTCTCTATAATGATCCTACTGCAACCCAGTCTCCTACATCTGATCTCTGCAACAGTCCTTCTGCACCTCAGTCTCCAAATTCTGCTCTCTGTAAGATCTTTATGCACCCCAGTATCTAACCTCAGCTCTCTGTAACAGTCTTTCTGCTTCCGAGTTTCCAACCTCTTCTCTATGTAACAGGACTTCCGCACGTCAGTCTCCAATGTCTGCTCTCCACAAGAGTCCTTCTGCACCCTAGTTACCAACATCTGCTCTCTGCAACGACCCTTCTGCACCTCAGTCTCCAAGCTCTGCTCTCTGTAAGATCCTTCTGCACACCTGTCTCCAAGCTCTGCTCTTTTCACTGATCCTTCTGCACCCCAATCTACAACCTCTACTTTATGTAACAGGACTTCTGCACCTCAGTCTCCAAAGTCTACTCTCTGTAACTGTACTTCTGCAAACCAGTCTCCAACCTCTGCTCTCTGTAACAGTCTTTCTGTACTGAATATTTCAAACTCTTTTCTCTGTAACGGTTCTTCTGCACCCCACTCTCCAACCTCTGCTTTCTTTTTTTTTTTATTGATTGTTCAAAACATTACAGAGCTCAAGACATATCATCTTTCATACATTCGACTCAATTGGGTTTTGAACTCCCCAAATACATAATACAGACTCACTTCTGTTACATACTCACATTTTTACATAATGGCATATTAGTGACTGTTGTATTCTGCTACCTTTCCTATCCCTTACTATCCCCCCTCCCCTCCCCTCCCCTCCCAACATCCCTCTCTACCTCCTCTGCTGTTGTTCAATTATCTCCCCTTTTTTCCCCCCACCCCCTTGCCCCTCATAACCTCTTATAATTTTGCGTATCGCTGAAGGTCTCCTACCATTTCCATATGTTTTCCCTTCTCTCTTCCTTTCTCTCCCCCCATTCGTCTTAGTTTACTGTTAGCCTTTTCCTCATGCTCTTCCTTCCTGTTCTATTCTTAGTGGCTCTCTTTATATCAAAGAAGACATTTGACATTAGTTTTTTAGGGCTTGGCTAGCTTCACTTAGCATAATCTGCTCTAATGCCATCCATGTCCCTGCAAATTCTATGATTTTGTCGTTTCTTAGTGCTGCATAATACTCCATTGTGTATAGCTGCCACAATTTTTTTTATCCACTCATCTATTGAAGGGCATCTAGGTTGGTTCCACAGTCTAGCTATTGTGAATTGTGCTGCTATAATCATTGATGTGGCCGTATCCGTATAGTGTGCTCTTTTAAGGTCCTCAGGGAATAGTCCAAGAAGGGCAATAGCTGGGTCACATGGTGGATCCATTCCCAGCTTTCCCATGAATCTCCATACTGCTTTCCAAATTGGCCTCACCATTTTGCAGTCCCACCAGCAGTGAACAAGTGTGCCCTTTACCCCACATCCTCGCCAACACTTATTGTTGTTTGACTTCATAATGGCTGCCAATCTTACAGGAGTGAAATGGTATCTTAGGGTGGTTTTGATTTGCATTTCTCTGATTGCTAGAGATGGTGAGCATTTTCTCATGTGCTTATGGATTGATTGTATGTCCTCCTCTGAGAAGTGTCTGTTCAGGTCCTTGGCCCATTTGTTGATTGTATTATTTGTTATCTTATTGTTTAATTTTTTGAGTTCTTTGTACATTCTGGATATTAGGGCTCTATCTGAGGTGTGAGGGGTAAAAATTTGTTCCCAGGATGTAGGCTCTCTATTTACCTCTTTTACTGTTTCTCTTGCTGAGAAAAAAACTTTTTAGTTTAAGTAGGTCCCATTTGTTTATTCTTGTCATTAACTCTTGGGCTACGGGCGTTCTATTAAGGAATTTGGAGCCCGACCCCACAATATGTAGATTGTAGCCAACTTTTCCTTCTATCAGACGCAGTGTCTCTGTTTTTATATCTAGCTCCTTGATCCATTTTGAGTTAACTTTTTGTTGCATATGGATTTCCAATTTTCCCAGCACCATTTGTTGAAGATGCTATCCTTCCTCCATTGCATGTTTTTAGCCCCTTTATCAAATATAAGATAGTTGTAACTTTGTGGATTAGTCTCTGTGTCCTTTATTCTGTACCATTGGTCCACCTGCCTGTTTTGGTACCAGTACCATGCTGTTTTTGTTACTATTGCTTTGTAGTACAGTTTGAGCTCTGGTATCGCTATACCTCCAGATTCACACTTGCTGCTTAGAATTGCTTTTGCTATTCTGGGTCTTTTGTTTTTCCATATGAATTTCATGATTGCTTTATCTATTTCTACAAGAAATGTCTTTGGGATTCTGATTGGCATCGCATTAAACCTGTAGAGAACTTTGGGTAATATCACCATTTTGATGATGTTAGTTCTGCCTATCCATTGACAGGGTACTTTTTTCCATCTTCTGAGATCTTCTTCTATCTCTCTCTTTAAGGTTCTGTAGTTTTCATTGTATAAACCTTTCACCTCTTTTGTTAGGTTGATTCCCAAGTATCTTATTTTCTTTGAGGATATTGTGAATGGAGTGGTTTTCCTTATTTCCATTTCAGAGGTTTTGTTGCTGATATACAGGAATGCCTTTGATTTGTGCGTGTTGATTTTATATCCTGCCACTTTGCTGAATTCATTTATTAACTCTAGCAGCTTCTTTGTAGATCCTTTTGGGTCTGTTAAGTAAATTATCATGTCATCTGCAAATAGCGATAATTTAATTTCTTCTTTTCCTATTTTTATGCCTTTAATTTCTTTTGTCTGTCTAATTGCTCTGGCTAGTACTTCGAGAACTAAATTGAATAGAAGTGGTGATAGAGGACATCCCTGTCTTGTTCCAGATTTTAGAGTGAATGCCTTCAGTTTTTCTCCGTTTAGGATGATGCTAGCCTGAGGTTTAGCATATATAGCTTTTACAATGTTGAGGTAAGTTCCTGATATCCCTAGTTTTTCTAATGTTTTGAACATAAAGGGATGTTGTATTTTGTCAAATGCTTTTTCTGCATCTATCGAGATGATCATATGGTTCTTGTCTTTAAACCTATTGATGTGGTTTATAGCATGTATTGATTTCCGTATATTGAACCAGCCTTGCATCCCAGGGATGAATCCTACTTGATCATGGTGCACAAGTTTTCTGATATGTTTTTGTATTCGATTCGCCAGAATTTTATTGAGAATTTTTGCATCCAAGTTCATTAGAGATATTGGTCTGTAGTTTTCTTTCTTTGAAGTGTCTTTGTCTGGTTTTGGGATCAGGGTGATGTTGGCCTCATAGAATGATTTTGGAAGAGCTCCTTCTTTTTCTATTTCTTGAAATAGTTTGAAAAGTATTGGTATTAGTTCTTCTTTGAAGGTTTTGTAGAACTCCGCTGTATACCCATCAGGTCCAGGGCTTTTCTTGTTTTGTAGTCTTTTGATGGCTTCTTCTATTTCTTCCTTTGTTATTGGTCTGTTTAAATTGTGTGTGTCTTCCTGTCTCAATCTGGGCAAATCATATGCCTTAAGAAATTTATCGATATCCTCGCTATCTTCTATTTTATTAGAATATAGGGTTTCAAAATACTTTCTAATTATCTTCTGTATTTCTGTAGTGTCTGTTGTGATATTGCCTTTTTCATCCCATATATTAGTAATTTGAGTTCTCTCTCTTCTTCTTTTTGTTAGCATAGCTAAGGGCTTGTCTATCTTATTTATTTTTTCAAAGAACCAACTTTAGTTTTATCAATTTTTTCAATGGTTTTTTTTTGTTTCAATTTCGTTTATTTCTGCTCTAATTTTAATTATTTCTTGTCTTCTACTACAATTGCTGTTGTTTTGTTCTTCCTTTTCTAGGTTTTTGAGGTGTAGTGTCAGTTCATTTATTTGTTGGTTTTTTCTTTTTTTGATGAAAGAACTCCAGGATATGAATTTCCCTCTTAAAACTGCTTTCATTGTGTCCCATAGATTCCGGTATGTTGTGTCTGTATTATCATTTGACTCTAAGAATTTTTTTATCTCTTCCTTTATGTCTTCTGTAACCCATTGATCATTCAATAACATATTGTTCATTTTCCATGCGGTGTAGGATTTTTTCTTCCTTTTTTTATCATTGATTTCCAATTTCATTCCATTATGGTCAGATATGGTGCATGGTATTATCTCCACACTTTTATATTTACTAAGATTTGCCTTATGGCATAATATATGGTCTATTTTTGAGTATGATCCATGTGCTGCTGAGAAGAACGTGTATCCACTTGATGATGGTTGGTATATTCTATATATGTCAGTTAGGTCTAGGTTATTGATTGTGCTGTTGAGTTCTATAGTTTCTTTATTTAGTTTTTGTCTAGAGGATCTGTCTAATGGCGAGAGCGGTGTGTTGAAGTCACCCGTAATTATTGTGTTATGGTCTATTTGACTCTTGAACTTGAGGAGCGTTTGTTTTATGTAGATTGCAGCTCCATTGTTTGGTGCATACAAATTGATAATTGTTATGTCTTGTTGGTGGATGGTCCCTTTTAACAGTATATAGTGTCCTTCTTTATCCTTCTTAATTAACTTAGGTTTGAAGTTGATTTTATTTGATATGAGTATGGCCACTCCTGCTTGCTTCCGAGGGCCATGTGAGTTGTATGATTTTTCCCAACCTTTTACCTTCAGCCTGTGTATGTCTTTTCCTATCATATGAGTCTCCTGAAGGCAGCATATTGTTGGATTTGTTTTTTTGATTTAGGTTGCTAGCCTATGTCTCTTGATTGGTGAGTTTAGGCCATTAACATTTAAAGTTACAATTGAGATATGATTTGTACTTCCAGTCATGCTTCTTTATTTATTTATTTTAGTTTGGCTAGTTTTACTTTTTTGGTTATTTTCCTCCTCCTTTACTGAGATACCTCTTGTTGTTAGTTTTGGGCACTATTTTTCAATTCCTCTTCTTGTAGTATATTGCTCAGAATGCTTTGCAGTGCTGGTTTTCTTGCTGCAAATTCTTTTAGCTTTTGTTTATCATGAAAGATTTTAATTTCGTTGTCAAATCTGAAGCTCAATTTTGCTGGATACAGTATTCTTGGTTGAAATCCATTATTTTTCAGCGTTTGAAATAAATTGTTCCAGGATCTTCTCGCTTTCAAAGTCTGTGCTGAGAAATCAGTCGTTAACCTAATTGGTTTACCCCTGAATGTAATCTGTCTCTTTTCTCTGGTAGCTTTTAATATTCTCTCCTTGTCCTGTATGTTGGCTATCTTCATAATTATGTGTCTTGGAGTTGGTCTATTATAGTTTTGAATGTTTGGGGTCCTGTAGGCTTTCAGGATTTGGCAATCCATTCCATCTTTCATCTCTGGGAAGTTTTCTACAATTATTTCATTTAATATGCTGTCCATTCCTTTGGTTTGAATCTCTGTGCCTTCTTCTATCCCGATGACTCTCAAATTTGGTTTTTTAATGACATCCCATATCTCTTGAATAGATTGTTCATGGGATTTAAGCATCTTTTCTGTGTTGACTATACTCTTTTCAAGTTGCTAAACCTTGTCTTCATTATCTGATGTTCTGACTTCTACTTGATCAAGTCTATTTGTAATATTCTCGTTTGAGTTATTAATTTGGTTTATAGTTTCCTGCAATTCCAGGATTATACTTTGATTCTTTTTTAAGATCTCTATCTCCTGGTAGAGCTCGTTCTTTGCCATTTGAATTTGTTTGTTTAATTCATTTTCAAAATATATTTTTATTGCTTGGACTTGCTGTCTCATGTCTTCTCTAATATTCCTTTCCATTTGAGTTAGGTATGCCTTGAGTTCTTTCCCTATCCCTGCTTCTGATGTTTCTATGTCCTCTTGTAGAATTAAGTTGTCTTGCATTGTTTGTACTCCTTTTTTCCCTTGTTTTCTCATGTTGTCCCCGTTGCTTTCCAGCTCTATTTGATTGTCGTGTTTCTGTTCTCTTCTATAGATTTGTTTCGGTTCTGTATTACTCTGATGCCTCTCCTTAGTGTTGTTAAACTATTCCGGCTGATGTGGATTCCACTGTGAAGGAAGATCCGACGTCTGAGCTCCAGTGACGACACTACTTTGCTATGACCGGCCCCAGTTCCTTGCCTGGGTATCCTGATGAGGTGGTGTGACTGGACTGTCTCTGTTTGATTTCAGCTCCCAGTCGCGGCAAGCAGGCGGTCTCTAGCCGCCCAGTATCACAGGCCGGGTGTTCTCCTACCGCCCGGCCGGGTGTTCTCCTACCGCCCAGCTATGCGGGCAGTGGGTGAACTGTCGCCGGCGGGCCTGCAATTTCCAGCTGCCCAGTCTCTAGTGCCTTGCCTCTAGCCTCCTGGTTTCTCCTGCTAGCCTTCTGTAGCCACAGGGCAGGCCGCAAGAATCAGTGGGCCTGGATATCCAGGGTCCCACAGTTGGCAATTGGGATCCCAGGCACTCTGTCCTTTGGATTTTTCCTGCTTGCCCCACCCCCAGCTCTAGCTAGACAGGTATCCTTTTGGCTGCAGATGGGTGGGGGGGGTTGCAGGTCAGGTGCCTCTAGTTCCCCCCTAGTCTTTATGCAGGCTCACTCTGATTCTCCCTCCCCCAGCAAGCCTAGGAGAGATTTTATGCGAGTTCCCGATGTATGGGGGATGGGCTGAGTGCCACACACCTGTTTTGTTGTTGATCTGTCGAAGAATGGCGGTGGATATTTCAGCTGTTCAAGATGCTGACTGCTGATTCCCTTGGTGGAGTGTCCGCTCTGGGGGATGGGACTGTACCACTTCCTTCCCCATCTAAACTCCTGTACTCAGCCCGGGGTCAGTGTGGGCTTGGCTGGTGGGATTCCACCTGATCGCAGCCGAGCCTCTCCCTGCTTGCTAATTAATGGCTTCCCTGGGGCGCCACGCCTTCTGTAGCCACAGGGAAGGCCACACGAATCAGTGGGCCTGGATCTCCGGGGTCCCACAGTTGGCAATTGGGATCCCAGGCACTCTGTCCTTTGGATTTTTCCTGCTTGCCCCTCCCCAGTGCTAGCTAGACAGCTTTCGTTTTGGCTGCAGATGGGGAGGGGGGTTGCAGGTCAGGTGCCTCTAGTTCCCACCTAGTCTTTATGCAGGCTCACTCTGATTCTCCCTCCCCCAGCAAGCCTAGGAGAGATTTTATGCGAGTTCCCGATGTATGGGGGATGGGCTGAGTGCCACACAACTGTTTTGCTGTTGAGATCTGTCGGAGAATGGCGGTGGATATATCAGCTGTTCAAGATGCTGACTACTGATTCCCTTGGTGGAGTGTCCACTGTGGGGGATGGGACTGTACCGCTTCCTTCTCCGTCTAAACTCCTGTACTCATCCCAGGGGTCAGTGCTGCCTTGGCTGGTGGGATTCCACCTGATCGCAGCTGAGCCTCTCCCTGCTTGCTAATTAATGGCTTCCCTGGGGCGCCACGCCTTCTGTAGCTGCAGGGCAGGCTGCACGAATCAGTGGGCCTGGATCTCCGGGGTCCCACAGTTGGCAATTGGGATCCCAGGCACTCTGTCCTTTGGATTTTCCTGCTTGCCCCTCCCCCAGCTCTAGCTAGACAGGTTTCCTTTTGGCTGCAGATGGGTAGGGGGGGTTGCAACTCAGGTGCCTCTAGTTCCCCCCTAGTCTTTATGCAGGCTCACTCTGATTCTCCCTCCCCTGGCAAGCCTAGGAGAGATTTTATGCGAGTTCCCGATGTATGGGGGATGGGCTGAGTGCCACACACCTGTTTTGTTGTTGAGATCTGTCGAAGAATGGCGGTGGATATTTCAGCTGTTCAAGATGCTGACTGCTGATTCCCTTGGTGGAGTGTCCGCTGTGGGGAATGGGACTGTACTGCTTCCTTCCCTGTCTAAACTCCCGTACTCAGCCTGGGGGTCAGTGCTGCCTTGGCTGGTGGGATTCCACCTGATCGCAGCCAAGCCTCTCCCTGCTTGCTAATTAATGGCTTCCCTGGGGTGCCACACCTTCTGTATCCGCAGGGCAGGCCGCACAAATCAGTGGGCCTGGATCTCCGGGGTCCCACAGTTGGCAATTGGGATTTCAGGCACTCTGTCCTTTGGATTTTTCCTGCTTGCCCCACCCCCAGCTCTAGCTAGACAGGTTTCCTTTTGGCTGCAGATGGGGAGGGGGGGTTGCAGGTCAGGTGCCTCTAGTTCCCCCCTAGTCTTTATGCAGGCTCACTCTGATTCTCCCTCCCCCAGCAAGCCTAGGAGAGATTTTATGCGAGTTCCCGATGTATGGGGGATGGGCTGAGTGCCACACACCTGTTTAGTTGTTGATCTGTTGGAGAATGGCGGTGGATATTTCAGCTGTTCAAGATGCTGCCTGCTGATTCCCTTGGTGGAGTGTCCGCTGTGGGGGATGGGACTGTACCGCTTCCTTCCCCATCTAAACTCCCATACTCAGCCTGGGGGTCAGTGCGGGCTTGGCTGGTGGGATTCCACCTGATCGCAGCCGAGCCTCTCCCTGCTTGCTAATTAATGGCTTCCCTGGGGCGCCACGCCTTCTGTAGCCGCAGGGCAGGCCACAGGAATCAGTGGGCCTGCACTCTGTCCTTTGGATTTTCCTGCTTGCCCCTCCCCCAGCTCTAGCTAGACAGGTTTCCTTTTGGCTGCAGATGGGTAGCCAATCTCTGATTTTTGTATCAGTACTTCTGCACTCAAGTCTCTAACCACTGCTTTCTGTAACATTCTTTCTGCACCTCAGTCTCCAAATTCTGCTCTCAGCAACAGTCCTTCTCAACCACAATCTCCAACGTCTGCTCACTGCAACAGTTTTTCTGCACCCCAGTCTCCAACCCCTACTCTCTGCAACAGTCCTACTGCACCCCAGTCTCCAAACACCTCTCTGCAACAGTGCTTCTGCACCCCATTCTCCACCATCTGATCTCTGAAACAGTCCTTTTCCACCCTAGTCTCCAACCTCTGCTCTCTAACAGTCCTTCTGTACTGCAGTTTTCAAACTCTTCTATCTGTAACTGTCCTTCTGAACACCAGTCTTCAAGCCCTGCTTTCTCTATCAGTCCTTCTGCACTCATGTCTTCAACCTCTGCTCTCTGTACAGTCCTTTTGCACCTCAGTCTCCAAATTCTGCTCTCTCCAACAGTCTTTCGGCACCCCAATTTCGAAAATTTGCTCTCTGCAACATTCCTTTTACAGCAAAGTCTCCAACATCTGTACTCCTCAACAGTCCTTTTGCACCTCAGTCTCCAACCTCTGCTCTCTACAATGGTCTTTCTACATTTTAGTCTTCAACATCTACTCTCTGTAACAGTCCTTCTGCACCTCAGTCTCCAATTTCTGCTCTCTTTATGATCCTTCTGAAAAGAAGTCTCCAAACTCTGCTTTCTGTAACAGTCCTTCTGCACCCCAGTCTCCAAACTATGCTCTCAGTAACAGGGCTTCTGCACACCAGTCTCCATCTTCTGATCTCTGTAACAGGCCTTCTGCACCCAAGTCTCTGAACTCTGCTCTCTTTAACAGTCCTTATGCACCCCAGTCTCCAACCTCTGTTCTCTGTAACAGTCCTTCTGCACCTCAGTTTCTAAACTCTGCTCTCTGTAAGATCCTTCTGCACCCCAGTCTCCAAACTCTGCTCTCAGTATCTGTCCTGCACCGCAGTCTCCAAACACTGCTCTCTGTAACAGTTTTTCTGCACCTCAGTCTTCATGCTCTTCTCTCTAGAACACTCTTTCTGTACCCCAATCTCCATAATCTTCTCTCTGCAACGATCCTTCTGAACCCCAGTCTCCTACCTCTTCTCTCTGCAACAGTCCTGTGGCACCCCAATCTACAAATGTTACTCTCTGCAGCAGTCTTTCTCCACCCAGTCTCCAACCTCTGCTCTCTGCAACAGTCCTTCTGCACCCAAGTCTTTAACCTCTACTCTATGCAACACTCCTTCTGCACCCCAGTCACCAACATCTGCTCTCTACAACAGTCCTTCGGCACCACAGTCACCAAACTCTGCTTTCTTTAACTGTCCTTCTGCACCTCACTCTGCAACCTCTGCTGTTTGCCACAGTCCTCCTGTACCCCAGTTTTAAACCTCTGCTCTTTACAACAGTCCTTTCTCACCCAAGTCTCAAAAATATGCTCTCTGTAACAGTCCTTTTCCACTGCAATCTCCAACCTCTGCTCTCTGTAACAGTCCTTCTGTACGGCAGTCTTCAACCTCTGCTCTCTTTAACGGTATTTCTGCACACCAGTCTCCAATCTCTGCTTTCTGTATCAGTCCTTCTGCACCCCGGTCTCTAAACTCTGGTCTCTGTAACAGTCCTTCTGCACCTTAGACTCCAACCTCTGCTCTCGGCAACAGTCCTTCTGCGCCCCAATCTCAAACCTCTGCTCTCTGCAACACTCCTTCTGCACCTCAGTGTCCTAATTCTGCTCTCTGTAAGATCCTTCTGAAACCCAGGCTCCAACCTCTGCTTTCTGCAATGATCCCTCTGCACCCCAGTCTTCAACCTCTGTTCTCTACAACACTTATTCTGCACCCCAGTCTCCATCCTGTGCTTTTTGTTACAGTCCTTCTGCACCACAGTCTACAACCTCTGCTCTCTGCAATACTCCTTTTGCACCCCAGTCTCCAATCTCTGCTCTCTGCAACAATTCTTCTGCACCCTAGTCTCCAAAATCTTCTCTCTGCAACAGTCCTTCTCCACCCCAGTCTCAAAATTCTGCTCTCTGCAACAGTCCTTCTGCACCAAGGTCACCAAGGTCTGCTTTCTGTATCAGTCCTTCTGAACCCCAGTCTCCAACCTCTGCTCTCTGTAACAGTACTTTTGCACCTCAGTCTCCAAACTCTACTCTCTGCTGCAGTCCTTCTTCACCCCAGTCTTTAACCTCTGCTGTCGGCAACAATCCTTCTGGACGCCAATCTCCAACCTCTCCAACCTCTTCTCTCTGCAACAGTCGTTCTACACACCAGTCTCCAACCTCTGCTTTCTTTAACAGGCCTTCTGCACCTCAGTCTGAAAACTCTGCTCTCTGCAACGATCCTTCTTCACCTCAGTCTCCAACCTCTGCTCTCTGTAACAGTCCTTCTGTACCTCAGTCTTCAACGTCTGCTCTTTGTAAGATCCTTTTGCAACCCAGTCTATAAACTCTGCTCTCTATAACTGTTCTTCCGCACCCCAGTCTCCAAGCCCTTCTCTCTGTAACAGGTATTCTACACCCCAATCTCCAAACTCTGCTTTGTGTAACAGGCTTTTTGACCCCAGTCGCCATCCTCTTCTCTCTTAAACGATCCTTCTGCACCCCAGTCTCCAACCTCTGCTCTCAGCAACAATCCTTCTGCACCCCAGTCTCCAACCTATGCTGTCTGTCAGATCCTTCCGAACAACTGTCTCCAACCACTGCTCTCTGAAACAGTCCTTCTGTACTGCAGTCTCCAACCTCTGGTATCTGTAAGGGTCCTTCTGCACCTCAGTCTCCAACTTGTGCTCTCTGTAAAAGAACTACTGCACCCCATTCTTCAACCTGTGCTCTCTGTAAAAGTCCCTCAGCACCGCACTCTCCAAACTCTGCTCTCTTTTACGATCCTTCTGCACCCCAGTCTCCAAACTTTGCTCTCTGCAACTATCCTTCTGCACCCCAGTCTCAAAACTCTGTTCTCTAAAACAGTTATTTTTTACCCTAGTCTCCAACCTCTGCTCTCTGTAACAGTCCTTCTGTACCGCAGTCTCCAACCTTTGTTCTTTGTCACGGTCCTTATTCACCACAGTATCCAACCTCAGCTTTCTGTGTCCGTCGTTTTCCACCACAGTCTCCAAACTCTGCCCGCTGTAACAGTCCTTCTGCAACTCAGTGTGCAACCTCTGCTCTGTGTAACAGTACATCTACACCCCAATTTCCATCCTCTGCTCTCTTCAACAGTCATTTTGCACCGCAGACTAGAACATCAGCACTCTGAAACCGTTCTTCTCCACCCCAGACTCCAACCTAGGCTCTTTGTAACTGTCCTTCTGTACTGCAGTTATCAACCTCTGCTCTCTGTAAGGGTCCTTCTGCACCCCAGTTTTCTAACTCTGCTTTCTGTATCAGTTCTTGTGCACCCCAGTCTCCAACATCTGCTCTCTGTAACATCCTTCTGCAACCTAGTTTCCAAACTCTCCTCTCTGTAACAGGCCTTCTGCAGCACAGTCTCCAACCTCTGCTTTCTGTATAGGTCCTTCTGCACCCCAGTCTCAAACCTGTGCTCTCTGCAATGATTCTTCTGCACCCCAGTCTCCAACTTCTCCTCGCTGCAACAGTCCTTGTGCACCCCAGTCTCCAACATCTGCTCCTTGCAACAGTTCTTCTGTACCTCAGTCTGAAAACTCAGCTTTTACAACAATCCTTCTGAACCCCAGTCTCCAACTTCTTCTCTCTGTAACAGTCCTTCTGTACCTCAGTCTCCAACCTCTGCTTTCTGTAAAACCCTTCTGAAATTCAGTCTGCAAACTGTGCTCTCTGTAACAGTCCTTCTGCACCTCAGTCTCCAACTTCTGCTCTCTATAAAAGGCCTTCTGCACTCAAGTCTCCAACCTCTGCTCTCTGTAAGAGGCCTTCTGCACCCCAGTCTCCAACCTCTACTCTCTGCAAAGCGCCTTCTGAACCCCAGTCTCTAACCTCTGTTCTCTGCAACATTCCTTCTGCCCCTCAGTCTCCAGCCTCGCTCTCTGCAACGGTTCTTGTACACCCCAGTCTCCAACATCTGCTCTCTGTAACAGTCCTTCTGAACCGGAGTCTCCCACCTCTGCTCTCTGAAACGGTATTTCTGCAACCCAGTCTCCAAAATCTGCTTTCTCTATCAGGCCTTCTGCACCCCAGTCTTTAAACTCTGCTCTCTGTAACAGTCCTTCTGCACACCAGTCTCCAACCTCTGCTCTCTGTAACAGTCCTTCTGAACCGGAGTCTCCTAACTCTGCTCTCAGTAGCGGTCGTTCTGCACCACGGTCTCCAAAATCTGCTTTTTCTTTTAGTCCTTCTGCACCCCAGTCTCCAACCTCTGCTCTCTGTAACCGCCCTTCAGCACCCCAGTATCCAAACCCTGCTCTCTGTAACACGCCTTCTTCACCTCAGTCTAAAATCTCTTCTCTCTGAAAGGATCATTCTGCACCTCAGTCTCCAACCTCTGCTCTCTACAACAGTCCTTCTGCTCCTCAGTCTCCAAACTCTGCTCTCTGTAAGATCCTTCTGCACCCCAGTCTCCAAACTCTGCACTCTGTAACAGTCCTTCTGCACCTCAGTATCCAACCTCTGCTCTCTGTAACAAAACTTCTGCACCCCAGTCTCCAACATCTGCGCTCTTTAACAGTCCTTCTATAGCTCAGTCTCAAAACTCTGCTCTCTGTAACAGTCCTTCTGTACTGCAGTCACCAAACTCTGCTCTCTGTAAGATCTTTCAGCAAACCAGTCTCCAAATACTGCTTTCTGTATCAGTCCTTCTAAACCACAGTCTCCAACCTCTGCTCTCTGTATCTATTCTTCTGCACCTCAGTCTCCAAACTGTGATTTTTGTAACAGTCCTTCTGCACCCAAGTCTCCCAACTCTGTTCTCTTTAACAGTACTTCTATACCGCAGTCTCCAACCTCTGGTTTCGGTAACGGTCCTTCTGAACCCCAATTTTCAACCTCTGCTTTCTGTAACAGTTCTTCGGCACCTCAGTCTCCAAACTCATCTCTTCATTACAGTCCTTCTACAACTCAGTCTCCAACCGCTGCTCTCTGTAACAGTACTTCTGCACCTGAGTCTGAAACCTCTGCTCTCCATGATAATTCTGCACCCAAGTCTCCAACATCGTCTTTCTGCAACGATTCTTCTCCACCCCAGTCTCCAACATCTGCTCTCTGCAACAGTCCTTTTGCACCCCAGTCTCCAAACTCTGCTCTCTGTAAGATCCATTTGAACCCCAGTCTCCAACCTCTGCTCTCTGTAACAGTGCTTCTGCACACCAGTCTCCAAATTCTGCTTTCTGTATTTGTCCTTCTGCACTTCAGTCTCTAACCTCTGCTCTCTGTAACAGTCCATCTGCACCCCAGTCTCTAAAATATGCTCTCTGCAACAGTCCTTCTGCACCCGAGTTATCAACATCTGCTCTCTGCAAGAGTCCTTCTGCACCCCAGTCTCCAAACTCTGCTCTCTGCCACGATCCTTCTGGACCCCAGTCTCCAACGTCTGCTCTCTGGAACAATCCTTGTGCACCATAGTCTCCAACCTCTGCTATGTGTAAGATCCTTCTGCACTCCAGTTTCAAAACTCTGCTCTCTGTAACATTTATTCTCCACCGCAGTCTCCAACCTCTGTCCTCTACAACAGTCCTTCTGCTCTCCAGTTTCCGAGATCTGCTCTCTTTAACATTCATTCTGTACTGCAGTCTCTAACCTCTTCTCTCTGTAACGGTCCTTCTACACTCCAATTTCCAACCTCCGCTTTCTGTAACAGTCCTTCTGCACTTCAGTCTCCAAACTCTGCTCTCTGTAAAAGTCATTCTACACCTCAGTCTCCAACCTCTGCTCTCTGTAACAGTCCTTCTGCACACCAGTCTCCAAACTCTGCTCCTTGTATCTGTCCTTCTGCACCTCAGTATCCAAACTCTGCTATCTGTAACAGTCCATCTGCACCCCAGTCTCTAACATGTGCTCACTGAAACAGTCCTTCTGCACCCCAGTCTCTAACATATGCTCTCTGCAACAGTCCTTTTGCACCCAAGTCTCCAAACTTTGCTCTCTGCAACGATCCTTCTGGACCCAGGTCTCCAATGTCTGCTCTCTGCAACAGTCCTTCTGCACCCGAGTCATCAACATCTGCTCTCTGCAAGAGTCCTTCTGCACCCCAGTCTCAAAACTCTGCTCTCTGCAAGGATCCTTCTGGACCCCAGTCTCCAACGTCTGCTCTCTGGAACAATCCTTGTGCACGATAGTCTCCAACCTCTGCTATGTGTATGATCCTTCTGCACTCCAGTTTCAAAACTCTGCTCTCTGTAACATTTCTTCTCCACCGCAGTCTCCAATCTCTGTCATCTGCAACAGTCCTTCTGCTCCCCAGTTTCCGAGATCTGCTCTCTCTAACAGTCATTCTGTACCGCAGTCTCCAACCTCTTCTCTCTGTAAGGGTCCTTCCACACCCCAATTTCCAACCTCCGCTTTCTGTAACAGTCCTTCTGCACTTCAGTCTCCAAACTCTGCTCTCTGTAAAAGTCATTCTACACCTCAGTCTCAAACCTCTGCTCTCTGTAACAGTCCTTCTGCACACCAGTCTCCAAACTCTGCTCCTTGTATCTGTCCTTCTGCACCTCAGTCTCCAACCTCTGCTATCTGTAACAGTCCATCTGCACCCCAGTCTCTAACATCTTCTCACTGAAACAGTCCTTCTGCACCCCAGTCTCTAACATATGCTCTCTGCAACAGTCCATTTGCTCCCCAGTCTCAAAACTCTGTTCTCTGTAAGATCCATCTGAACACAAGTCTCCAACCTCTGCTCTCTGTAACAGTCCTTCTGCACAACAGTCTCCAAATTGTGCTTTCTGTATCTGTCTTTCTTCACTTCAGTCTCCAACCTCTGCTCTCTGTAACAGACCATCTTCACCACAGTCTTTAAAGTATGCTCTCTTCAACAGTCTTTCTGAACCCGAGTAATCAACATTTGCTCTCTGCAAGAGTCCTTCTGCACCCCTGTCTCCAAACTCTGCTCTCTTCAACCACCCTTCTGGGCCCCAGTCTCCAACGTCTGCTGTCTGGAACAATTCTTGTGCACCATAGTGTCCAACCTCCGCTATGTGTAAGATCCTTCTGCACTCCAGTTTCCAAACTCTGCTCTCTGTAACATTTCTTTTCCACCGCAGTCTCAAACCTCTGTCCTCTTCAACAGTCCTTCTGCTCCCCAGTCTCCGAGATTTGCTCTCTCTAACAGTCATTCTGTACCACAGTCTCCAACCTCTTCTCTCTGTAACGGTCCTTCTACACCCCAATTTCCAACCTCCGCTTTCTGTAACAGTCCTTCTGCATTTGAGTCTCGAAACTCTACTCTCTGTAAAAGTCATTTCACACCTCAATCTCCATACTCTGCTCTCTCTAACAGTTTTTCTGCACAGCAGTCTCCAAACTCTGATCCTTGTATCTGTCCTTCTGCACCTCAGTCTCCAACCTCTGCTATCTGTAAAAGTCCATCTGCACCCCAGTCTCTAACATCTGCTCACTGAAACAGTCCTTCTGCACCCGTCTCTAACATCTGCTCTCTGCAACAGTCTTTCTGCACCCAAGTCTCCAAACTCTGCTCTCTACAAATATTCTTCTGGACCCAGATCTCCAATGTCTGCTCTCTGCAACAGTCCTTGTGCACCAATGTCTCCAACCTCTGCTAGGTGTAATATCTTTCTGCACTCCTGTTTCCAAACTCTTCTCTCTGTAACAATCCTTCTCCACCACAGTCTTTAACCTCTGTCCTTTGCAACTGTCCTTCTGCTCCCCTGTCTCTGAGATCTGCGCTTTTTAACAGTCATTCTGTACCACAGACTTCAAACTCTTCTCTCTGTAATGGTCCTTCTACACCCCAATTTCCAAACACTGCTTTCTGTAACAGTCCTTCTGCTCCTCAGTCTTCAAACTCTGCGCTCTTTAACAGTCCTTCTACACCTCAGTCTTCTACCTCTGCTTTCTTTAACAGTCCTTCTGCACCTCAGTCTGAAACCTCTGGTCTCTGCACGATGGTTCTGAACCCCAGTATCCAATATCTGCTCTCTGTAACAGTCCTTCTGTACTGTAGTCACCAAACTCTGCTCTCTGTAAGAACCTTCAGCAACCCAGTCTCCAAATACTGCTTTCTGTATCAGTCCTTCTAAACCACAGTCTCCAACCTCTGCTCTCTGTATCTATCCTTCTGCACCTCAATCTCCAAACTGTGCTTTCCGTAACAGTCCTTCTGCACCCAAGTCTCCCATCTCTGCTCCCTTTAACTGTTCTTCTATACCGCAGTCTCTAACATCTGGTCTCTGTAACGGTCCTTCTGCACCCCAATTTTTTTGAGACAAAAAAGTCTCAAACCTCTGCTAGGTGTAAGATCCTTCTGCACTCCAGTTTCAAAACTCTGCTCTCTGTAACATTCCTTCTCCACCACAGTGTCCAACCTCTGTCGTCTGCAACCATCCTTCTGCTCCCCAGTCTCCGAGATCTGCTCTCTGTAACAGTCATTCTGTACTGCAGACTCCAAACTCTTCTCTCTGTAAGGGTCTTTCTAACCCCAATTTCCAAACACTGCTTTCTGTAACAGTCCTTCTGCACCTCAGTCTCCAAACTCTATGCTCTTTAACAGTCCTTCTACACTTCAGTCTGCGACCTCTGCTCTCTCTAACAGTCCTTCTGCACCCCAGTCTCCAACCTCTGCTCCTCGTAACAGTCCTATACCGAAGTCTCCAACCTCTTCTCTTTTTAACAGTCCTTCTGCACCCCAATTTTCAAACTCTTCATCCTGTAACAGTCATTTTGCACCTGAGTTTCCAAACTGTGCTCTCTGTACCAGTCCTTCTAATCCCCAGTCTCCAAACTCTGCTCTCTGCAACAGTCCTTCTTCACCTGAGTCTGAAAACTCTGCTGTCTGCAACGAAACTTCTGCACCCCAGTCTCCTAACTCTGCTCTCTTTAACAGTCTTTCCACACCTCAGTCTCCAACCTCTGCTCTCTGTAACAGTCCTTCTGCACCTCAGTCTCTAAAATCTGCTCTCTGTAAGATCCTTGACTAACCCAGTCTCCAAACTCTGGTCTCTATCACAGTCTTTCTGCACCCCAGTCTCCAACTTCTTCTCTTTGTAACAGGCCTTCTGCACGCCAGTCTCCAAACTCTGCTCTCTATAGCAGGCCTTCTGCACCCCAGTCTCGATCCTTCTGCACCACAGTCTCCAACCTCATCTCTCTTCAATGATCCTACTGCACCCAAGTCTCCAACATCTGATCTCTACAACAGTCATTCTGCATCTCATTCTCCAAACCCTGCTCTCTGTAGGATCCTTCTCCAACCCAGTCTCCAAACTCTGGCCTCTGTAAAAGTCCTTCGGCACCTTAGTCTTCTAACTCTGCTCTCTGTAAGACCCACCTGCAACCGAGTCTCCAAACTCTGCTCTCTGTAACAGTCCTTCTTCACAAGAGTTTCCAACATCTGCTTTCTATAACAGGAATTCTGCAACCCAGTCTCGAACCTCTGCTCTCTGTAACCGGCCTTTTGAACCCCAGTCTCAAAACTCTTCTCTCTACAACGATTCTTCTCCACCCAAGTATCCAACCTCTACTCTCGGTAAGAGTCCTTCTACACCCCAGTCTCCAAACTCTGCTCTCTGTAAGATCCTTATGCACTCCAGTCTCCAACCTCTGCTCTCTGTAACAATAAGTCTGCACCAAAGTCTCCAACCACTGCTCTATTTAACAGTCCTTCTGCACCCCAGTCTCCAATATCTTCTCTCTGCAACAATACTTCACCATACCACTCTCGAAATTCTGCTCTCTGCAACAGACCTTCAGCACCCCAGTCTCTAACCTCTGCTCTCTTTAACAGTCCTTTTGCAAACCAGTCTCCAACATCTGCTTTCTTTAACAGTCCTTCTGCACCCCAGTCTCTAACCTCTGCTTTTTGTTTCAGTCCTTCAGCACGACAGTCTCCAAACTATTCTTTCTGTAACAGTCCTTCTGTACCTTAGTTTCCAAACTCTACTTCTGCAACAGTCCTACTTCACCCCAGTATCCAACCTCTGCTCTCTGCAACAGTTTTTGTGCACCCTAATTACCAACATCTGCTCTCTGCAACAGTCCTTCTGCACCCGAGTCTTTACCTCTGCTCTTTTTCTTTCCTTCTGTACTGCAGTCTCCAACCTCTGCTCTCTGTTACGGTCGTTTTTAACCACAAACTCCAATCTCTGCTTTCTCTATCAGTCCTTCTGCACCCCAGTATCCAAACTCTGCTCTCTGTGAAAATCCTACTGCACATCAATCTCCAACCTCTGCTCTCTGTAAGATCCTTCTACACCCAAGTTTCCGAACTCTGCTCTCTGTAACATTCATTCTGCACCCCAGTCCCCAATATCTGCTCTCTGTAAGAGTCCTTCTACACCACAGTCTTCAACATCTGCACTCTGTAATAGTCCTTCTGCACCTCAGTCTTGAAACTCTGCTCTCTGATACAGTCTTTCTATACCACAGTTTCCAAACTCTGCTCTCGGTATTGGTCTTTCTGCACCCCAATTTGCAACCTCTACTCTGTAGCAGTTCTTCTTCACCTAAGTCTCCAAACTATGCTCTCTGTAACAGTCCTTCTGCACCTCAGTATCCAACCTCTGCTCTCTGTAACAGTCCTTCTGCACCTCAGTATGAAACCTCTGGTCTCTGCACGATCCATCTGAACCCGAGTCTCCAACCACTGCTCTCTGTAACAGTCCTCCTGCACCTCAGTCTCCAACCTCTGCTCTCTGTAAAATCCTTCAGCATCCCTGTTTGTAAATTCTGCACTCTGTCTCAGTCCTTCTGCACAACAGTCTCCACCCTATGATCTCTGTAACAGGCCCTCTGAAACCCAGTCTCCAAACTCGGCTCTGTGTAACAGGCCTTCTGCACCCCAGTCTCCAACCTCTTCTCTCTGCAACGATTCCTCTCAACACCAGTCGCCAACCTCTGCTCTCTGCAACAGTCCTTTTGCACCACAGTCTCCAACCTCTACTCTCTGTAAGAACCATCTGCATTCCAGTCTTCAACCTCTGCTCTCTGCAATAGTTCTTCTGAACCACAGTCTCCTAACTCTCCACTCTGCAACCATATTTCTGGACCCCAGTCTCCAATGTCTGCTCTCTGCAACAGTCCTTCTGCACCACAGTCTCCAACCTCTGATCTTTGTAAGATCTTTCTGCACTACAGTTTCCAAACTCTGCTCTCTCTAACATTCCTTATCCACCCCAAGCTCCAACCAATGCTTTCTGCAAGTGTCCTGGGGCACCCAAGTCTCCATCATCTGTCCTCGGCAACAGTCCTTCTGCTCCCCAGTCTCCAATATCTGCTCTCTCTAACAGTCCTTAAGTAACACAGTCTCCAACCTCTGCTCTCTGTAAAGGTCCTTCTGGAACCCAGTCTCCAAACACTGATTTCTGTATCAGTCTTTCTGAACCCCAGTCTTAAACCTATGGTCTCTGTAACAGTCCTTCTATACCGCAGTCTCCAAACTCTGCTCTCTGTAACGGTCCTTCTGCACCCCAATTTCCAACCTGTGCTTTCTGTAGCAGTCCTTCTTCACCTCAGTCTCAAAACTATTCTTTCTGTAACAGTCCTTCTGCACCACTGTCTGAAACCTCTGCTCTCCAAGATCCTTCTACAGCTCAGTCTGCAACCTGTGCTCTCTGTAAAAGTCCTTCTGGACCTTAGTATCCAACCTCTGCTCTCTGTAACAGTCCTTCTATAACGCAGTCTCCAAACTTTGCCCTCAGTAATGGTCCTTTTGCACCCCAATTTCCAAACTCTGCTTTCTATAACAGTCCTTCTGCACCTCAGTCTCCTAACTCTGCTCTCTGTAAGAGTCCTTCTACACCTCAGCCTCCAAACGCTGCTCTGTGTAACAGTGTTTCTGCACCTCAGTCTGAAACTTCTGCTCTCCAAGATCTTTTGGCACCCCAGTCTCCAACCACTGCTCTCTGTAACAATCCACCTGCACCTCAGTCTCCAACCTCTGCTCACTGTAAGATTCTTCAGGAACCCAGTCTCCAAACTCTGCTCTCTGTAACAGTCCTTCGGCAGCACAGTCTCAAACCTCTTCTCTCTGTAACAGTCCTTCTGCACCTCAGTCTCCAAACTCTGCTCTCTGCAACAGTCCTTCTGCACCCAAGTCTTTAACCTCTGCTCTCTGCAACAGTCATTCTGCACCCTAGTTACCAACATCTGATCTCTTCAACAGTTTTTCTGCACCCCAGTCTCCTAACTCTGTTCTCTGTAACAGAACTTCTGTACTGCAGTCCAACGTCTGCTTTCTGATACCTTTTTTTTCACCCCAAACTCCAATCTCTGCTTTCCTTATCAGTTTTTTTGCACCCCAGCATCCAAACTCTGCTCTCTGTTAGAGTCGTACTGAACCTAAGTCTTTAACCTATGCTCTCTTTAACATCCTTCTGCACCCCAGTTTCCAAACTCTGCTCTCTGTAAAATTATTTCTGCACCCTAGTCTCAAACCTCTGCTTTCTGCAACGGTCCAGCTGCACCCCAGCCTCCAACCTCTGTCCTCTGCAACAGTCCTTCTGCTCTCCAATATCCAAAATCTGGTCTCTGGAACAGTCCTTCTGTACCGAAGTCTCATAACTCTGCTCTCCGTAAAGGTCCTTTTGCACCCCAGTGTCCAACCTCTGCTTTCTTAATCAGTCCTTCTTCACAACAGTCTTCAAACTCTGCTCTCTGTAACAGTCCTTCTGCACCTCAGTCTCCAACCGCTGCTCTTTGCAAAAGTCCTTCTTCACCCCATTCTCCAACCTCTGCTCTTTAAAACAGTCCTTCTGAAAAACAGTCACCAACATCTACTCTCTGGAACAGTCCTTCTGTAATCTATTCTCCAAACTCTGCTCTCTACAACAGTTCTTCTGCACCTCACACTCCAACATCTGCTCTCTTTAGGATCCTTCTGAAACCCAGTCACAAAACTCTGATCTCTGTAACAGTCCTTCTGCAAACGAGTCTCAAAACTCTGCTCTCTGTAACAGGCCTTCTGCAAGCCAGTTTCCAACCTCTGCTCTCTGTAGCCATCCTTCTGCACCTCAGTCTCTAACATCTGCTCTCTGCAGCAGTCCTTCTGCATCTTAGTCTGAAAAATCAGCTCTCTGCTACAATCCTTCTGCACCTCAGTCTCCAAACTCTGCTCTATGTAAGATCCTTCTGCACCCCAGTTTCCAACCTCTACTCTATGTAACAGTAATTCTGAACACCAGTCTCCAAAATCTGCTCTTTGTAACAATCCTTTTTCACGCCAGGCTCCAATGTCTGTTTTCTGAAACAGTCCTTCTGAACCGCAGTCTGCAAATTCTGCTCTCTGTAACAATCCTGCTGTACCGCAGTCTCCAAACTCTGCTCTCTGTATCAGTCCTTCTTCACCACAGTCTCCAACGTCTGCTCTCTATAACAGTCCTTCTGCACCTCATCTCCAACCTCTGCTCTCTACAAAGGTCCTTCTGCACCCCAGTCTCCAAAATCTGCACTCTGTAACAATCCTTCTGCACCAGAGTCTCCATACTCTGCTTACTGTAACAGTCCTTCTGCACATTAGTCTGCAACCTCTGCTCTTTCCAATAGTCTTCCTGCACCCCAGTCTCCAACCTCTGCTCTCTGCAATAGTAATTCTACACCCCAGTCTCCAACATCTTCTCTCTACAACAGTACTCCTCCACACCAGTCTCCAACATCTGCTCTTTTCAAGAGTCTGTCTGCACCCCAGTTTCCAACCTCTGCTTTCTGTATCAGTCCTTCTGCACCACAGTCTCCAAACTCTGCTCTCTCTATCAGTACTTCTGCACCTCAGTCTGCCACCTCTGCTCTCTACAAGAGTTTTTCTACACCCCAGTCTTACACCTCTGCTCGCTGCAACACTCCTTCTACACCCCAGTCTCCAAAATCTGCTCTCTGCAACAGTCCTATACCACCCCAGTCTCCAACCATTTATCTCTGTAACCGTCCTTTTGTACTGCAATCTTCAACCTCGGCTCTCTGAAACGGTTCTTCTGCACCCCAGTCTCCAAAATCTGCTTTCTGTATCAGTCCTTCTGCACCCCGTCTCGAAACTCTGCTATGTGTAACAGTCCTTCTGAACCTCAGACTTTAACCTCTGCTCTCTGCAGCAGTCCTACTGCACCTCAATCACCAACCTCTGCTCTCTGCAACAGTGCTTCTGCACCTCAGTGTCCAAACTCTGCTCTCTGTATAATCCTCCTGAAACACAGTCCCCAACCTCTGCTATTTGCAATGGTCCTTCTGCACCTCAGTCTCTAAACTCCGTTCTCTACAACAATTATTCTGCACCCCAGTCTCCAACCTCTTCTCTCTGTAACATTCCTTCTGTACCACAGTCTCCAATCTCTGTTCTCTGTAAGGGTCCTTCTAAACCCCAGTCTTCATCCGTGGTTTCAGTATGAGTCCATCAGCACCACATTCTCCAAACTCTGCTCTCCGTAACAGTCCTTTAGAAACTCAGTCTGCAACCACTTCTCTCTGCAATACTCCATCTACAGACAAGACTACAATCTCTGCTCTCTGCAACAGTGCTTCTGCACCCCAGTATCTAACATCTTCTCTCTTCAACAGTCGTTCCCCACCTCAGGCTCCAACCTCTGGTCTCTGCAACAGTCCTTTTGCACCCCAGTCATCAAGCTCTGCTTTCTGTATCAGTCCTTCTGCACCCCAGTCTCCAACTTCTGCTCTCTGTAACACTCCTTATGCACCTCAGTCTCCAACCTCTACTCTCTGCAGCAGTCTTTCTCCAACCCAGTCTAGAACGTCTGCTCTCTGTACCCGGGCTTTTGCACCCCAGTCTCCAACCTCGGCTCTCTGTAACAGTCCTTCTGCACCTCAGTCTGAAAACTCTGCTCTCAGCAACGATTCTTCTGCACCTCAGTCTCCAAGCACTGCTCTCTGTAACAGGCCTTCTGCACCCCAGTCTCCAACCTCTGCTCTCCACAACAGTCCAACTGCACCCCAGTCTCCAACCTATGCTATCTGGAAGATCTTTCTGAACACCTGTCTCCAAACGATGCTCTCTATAACAGTCCTTCTGTACCACAGTCTCCAAACTCTGGTTTCTGTAAGGGTTCTTCTGTACTTCAGTCTGTAACCTCTGCTTTCTGAAACACTTCTTCTGCACCCCGGTCTCCAAACTTTGCTCTCTGCAACAGTTTTTCTGCACATCAGTCTCCAACATGTTCTCTCTGTAAATGTCCTACTGCACACCCGTCTTCAACTTTTGCTTTATGTAAAAGTCCTTCTGCATTACAGTCTCCAAAATCTGCTCTCTTTAACGATCCTTCTACACCCCAGTCTCCAAACTCTGCTCTCTGCAACGATCCTTCTGAACCCCAGTCTCCAACGTCTGCTCTCTGTAAAAGTCCTTCTGCACCCCAGTCTCCAACCTCTGGTCTCTCTAAACGTCCTTCTGCACCTCAGTCTCCAACCTTTGCTCTATGCAACTGTCTTTATGCACCCAAGTCTCCAACATCTGCTCTCTAAACACTCCTTCTACACCCCAGTCTACAACTTCTGCTCTCTGCAACAGTCCTTCTACACCCCAGTCTCCATACTCTGCTCGCCCAAACGATCCTCCTGCAACCTAGTTCCAACCTCTTTTCTCTACAAAAGTTCTTCTGCACCCCAGTCTCCAACCTCTGCTCTCTGTAACAGTCCTTCTGTACCGCAGTCTCCAACCTCTGTTCTCCGTAAGGATCTTTATGCACCTCAGTATCCAACCTCTGCTTTCTGTATCAGTCATTTTCCACCAAAGTCTCGAAACTCTGCCTGCTGTAATAGTCCTTCTGCAACTCACTCTGCAACCTCTGCTCTCTGCAACAGTCCTTCTGCACCTCAGTCTCCAAACTCTGCTCTCTGTAAGGGTCCTTCTGCACCCAAGTATCCAACCTCTGCTTTCTGTATCAGTCCTTCTGCAGCCCAGTCTCCAACCAAGGATCGCTGTAACAGTCCTTCTGCACTTCAGTCTCCAAACTCTGCTCTCTGCATCAGTCCTTCGGCACCCCAATCTCCAATCTCTACTCTCTGCAACAGTCCTTCTTCACCCCAGTCTTTAAACTCTGCTCTCTGTAACAGTTTTTCTGCACCCCAGTCTTTAAACTCTGCTCTCTGCAACAGTCCTTCTGCACCCCAATCTCAAACTTCTACTCTCTGCAACTGTCCATCTGAACACCAGTCTCAAACCTCTGCTCTGTGCAATAGTCCTTCTGCACCCAGTCTCAAACCTCTACTTTCTTCAACAGTCCTTCTGCACCCCAGCCTCCAAACTCTGCTTTCTGTATCAGTTCTTCTGCACTCAACATCTTCTCTCTGTAACAATCTTTCTACACCCAAGTCTCCAACCTCTGCACTCATCAACAGTCCTTCTGCACCTCAGTCTCCAACCTCTGCTCTCTGTAATATTCTTCTGTAAACCAGTCTCCAAACTCTGCTTTCTGTAACAGTAATTCTGAACCGAGTCTCCAAACTCTGCTCTCTGTAACAGTCCTTCTGAACCCAAGTCTCCAACCTCTGCTCTCTGAAACAGTCCTTTGGCACCCCCAGTCTCCACCTTCTGCTCTCTGTAACGATCCTTTTGCACCCGTCTCCAAACTCTGTTCTCTGCAACAGTCCTTCTACACATCATTCTGAAAACTCTGCTCTCTGCAACGATCTTTCTGGACCCCAATCTCCAACCTCTGCTCTCTTTAACAGTCCTTTGGCACCTCAGTCAACAACCTCTGCTCTCTGTAAGATCCTTCTGCCACCCAGTCTCCTAACTCTGCTCTATGTTACAGTCCTTCTGCACCCCAGTCTCCAAGCTCTGCTCTCTGTAACAGGCCTCCTGCACCTCAGTCTCCAATCCCTTCTCTCTGCAACGATGCTTCTGCACCACAGTCTCCAACTTCTGCTCTCTGCAACAGTCCTATTGCACCGCAGTCTCCAACATCTGCTTTCTGTAATATCCTTCTGCACACCTGTCTCCAAACTCTGCTCTTTTTAGCAGTCCTTCTATTCCGCAATCTCCAAACTCTATTCTCTGTAACGGTCCTTCTGCACCCCAGTCTCCCAACTCTGCTTTCTGTATCCGTCATTCTGCACCCCATGCTTCTACCTCTGCTCTCTGTATAAGTCCTTCTGCACCCCAATCTCTAACCTCTGCTCTCTACAACAGTTTTTCTGCACCCCAGTCTCCAAACACTGCACTCTGCACAGTCCTTCTGCACCCCAGTCTCCAACCTATGCTCTCTGAAACAGTCCTTCTGCACCTCAGTCTCCAAACTTTGCTCTCTGTGAAATCCTTCTGCACCCCAGTCTCTAACGTCTGCTCTCTGAAACAATCTTTCGGCACCACAGTCTCCAACGTCTACTCTCTGCAATGGTCCCTCTGCACCCCAGTCTCCAACCTTGTTCTCTACATCAGTTTTTCTCTACCATAGTCTTCAACCTCTGTTCTCTGTAAGGTTCCTTCTGTACCCCATTATCCAACCTCGGCTTTCTGTATCAGTCCTTCTGCACCACAGTCTCCAAACTCTGCTCTCTGTAACAGTCCTTCTGCACCTCACTCTGCAACCTCTGCTCTCTGCAACAGTACGTCTGCACCCCAGTCTTCAATATCTGCTCTCTACAACAGTCTTTTTCCACCCCAGTCTCCAACCTCTGCTCTCTGTAACGGTTTTCTTCACCCCAGTCTGCAAACTCTGCTTTCTGTATCAGTCCTTCTGCACCCCGGTCTCTAAACTCTGCTCTTTTTAACAGTCCTTCTGCACCTAAGACTCCAACCTCTAAACTCTGCAACAGTCCTACTGCGCCCCAATCTCAAACCTCTGCTCTCTGCAACAGTCCTTCTGCACCTCAGTGCCCAAACTCTGCTCTCTGTATAATCCTTCTGAAACCCAGTCTTTAACCTCTGCTATCTGCAATTGTCCATCTGCACCCCACTCTCTAAACTCTATTCTCTACAACAGTTATTCTGCACCCCAGTCTCCAATCTCTGCTCCCTGTAACAGTCCTCCTGTACCGCAGTATCAAACCTCTGTTCTCTATAATTGTCCCTCTGCACCCCAGTCTCTAAAATATGCTCTCTTGAAGAGTCCTTCTGCACCCCAGTTTCCAAACTTTTCTCTCTGCAACATTTCTCCTTCACCCCAGTTTCAAAATTGTGCTCTTTGTAACTGTCCTTCTGCACCCCACTCTCCAACCACTGCTCTGTGTAACAGTCCTTCTATACTGCAGTCTCCAACCTCTTCTCTCTGTAACTGTCCTCTTGCACCCCAGACTCTAACCTCTGCTTTCTGTATCAGGCCTTCTGCACTCAAGTCTCCAACTTCTGCTCTCTGTAACAGTCATTAAGAATCTCAGTCTTTAAATTCTGCTCTCTGCAACAGTCCTTCTGCACCCCAATCTACAACCTCTGCTCTCTGCAACAGTCCTTCTACATCCAAGTCTCCAACCTCTGCTCTTCAACAGTCCTTCTGTACCTCTGTCTCCAAACTCAGCTCTCGGAATTGGTTTTTCTGCACCTCAGTCTCCAACCTCTACTCTCTATTACAGTCTTTCTGCACCTCAGACTCCAACCTCTGCTGTCTGTAAGATTCTTCTGCAACCCAATCCCCAAACTCTGCTCTCTGTAACAGTCCTACTGCACCCTTCTCCAAATTCTGCAATCTGTAACAGGCGTTCTGCACCCCAGTCTTTAAACTCTGCTCTCTGCAACAGTCCTTCTGCACCCCAATCTCAAACTTCTACTCTCTGCAACTGTCCATCTGAACACCAGTCTCAAACCTCTGCTCTGTGCAATAGTCCTTCTGCACCCCAGTCTCAAACCTCTACTTTCTTCAACAGTCCTTCTGCACCCCAGCCTCCAAACTCTGCTTTCTGTATCAGTTCTTCTGCACTCAACATCTTCTCTCTGTAACAATCTTTCTACACCCAAGTCTCCAACCTCTGCACTCATCAACAGTCCTTCTGCACCTCAGTCTCCAACCTCTGCTCTCTGTAATATTCTTCTGTAAACCAGTCTCCAAACTCTGCTTTCTGTAACAGTAATTCTGAACCGAGTCTCCAAACTCTGCTCTCTGTAACAGTCCTTCTGAACCCAAGTCTCCAACCTCTGCTCTCTGAAACAGTCCTTTGGCACCCCCAGTCTCCACCTTCTGCTCTCTGTAACGATCCTTTTGCACCCGTCTCCAAACTCTGTTCTCTGCAACAGTCCTTCTACACATCATTCTGAAAACTCTGCTCTCTGCAACGATCTTTCTGGACCCCAATCTCCAACCTCTGCTCTCTTTAACAGTCCTTTGGCACCTCAGTCAACAACCTCTGCTCTCTGTAAGATCCTTCTGCCACCCAGTCTCCTAACTCTGCTCTATGTTACAGTCCTTCTGCACCCCAGTCTCCAAGCTCTGCTCTCTGTAACAGGCCTCCTGCACCTCAGTCTCCAATCCCTTCTCTCTGCAACGATGCTTCTGCACCACAGTCTCCAACTTCTGCTCTCTGCAACAGTCCTATTGCACCGCAGTCTCCAACATCTGCTTTCTGTAATATCCTTCTGCACACCTGTCTCCAAACTCTGCTCTTTTTAGCAGTCCTTCTATTCCGCAATCTCCAAACTCTATTCTCTGTAACGGTCCTTCTGCACCCCAGTCTCCCAACTCTGCTTTCTGTATCCGTCATTCTGCACCCCATGCTTCTACCTCTGCTCTCTGTATAAGTCCTTCTGCACCCCAATCTCTAACCTCTGCTCTCTACAACAGTTTTTCTGCACCCCAGTCTCCAAACACTGCACTCTGCACAGTCCTTCTGCACCCCAGTCTCCAACCTATGCTCTCTGAAACAGTCCTTCTGCACCTCAGTCTCCAAACTTTGCTCTCTGTGAAATCCTTCTGCACCCCAGTCTCTAACGTCTGCTCTCTGAAACAATCTTTCGGCACCACAGTCTCCAACGTCTACTCTCTGCAATGGTCCCTCTGCACCCCAGTCTCCAACCTTGTTCTCTACATCAGTTTTTCTCTACCATAGTCTTCAACCTCTGTTCTCTGTAAGGTTCCTTCTGTACCCCATTATCCAACCTCGGCTTTCTGTATCAGTCCTTCTGCACCACAGTCTCCAAACTCTGCTCTCTGTAACAGTCCTTCTGCACCTCACTCTGCAACCTCTGCTCTCTGCAACAGTACGTCTGCACCCCAGTCTTCAATATCTGCTCTCTACAACAGTCTTTTTCCACCCCAGTCTCCAACCTCTGCTCTCTGTAACGGTTTTCTTCACCCCAGTCTGCAAACTCTGCTTTCTGTATCAGTCCTTCTGCACCCCGGTCTCTAAACTCTGCTCTTTTTAACAGTCCTTCTGCACCTAAGACTCCAACCTCTAAACTCTGCAACAGTCCTACTGCGCCCCAATCTCAAACCTCTGCTCTCTGCAACAGTCCTTCTGCACCTCAGTGCCCAAACTCTGCTCTCTGTATAATCCTTCTGAAACCCAGTCTTTAACCTCTGCTATCTGCAATTGTCCATCTGCACCCCACTCTCTAAACTCTATTCTCTACAACAGTTATTCTGCACCCCAGTCTCCAATCTCTGCTCCCTGTAACAGTCCTCCTGTACCGCAGTATCAAACCTCTGTTCTCTATAATTGTCCCTCTGCACCCCAGTCTCTAAAATATGCTCTCTTGAAGAGTCCTTCTGCACCCCAGTTTCCAAACTTTTCTCTCTGCAACATTTCTCCTTCACCCCAGTTTCAAAATTGTGCTCTTTGTAACTGTCCTTCTGCACCCCACTCTCCAACCACTGCTCTGTGTAACAGTCCTTCTATACTGCAGTCTCCAACCTCTTCTCTCTGTAACTGTCCTCTTGCACCCCAGACTCTAACCTCTGCTTTCTGTATCAGGCCTTCTGCACTCAAGTCTCCAACTTCTGCTCTCTGTAACAGTCATTAAGAATCTCAGTCTTTAAATTCTGCTCTCTGCAACAGTCCTTCTGCACCCCAATCTACAACCTCTGCTCTCTGCAACAGTCCTTCTACATCCAAGTCTCCAACCTCTGCTCTTCAACAGTCCTTCTGTACCTCTGTCTCCAAACTCAGCTCTCGGAATTGGTTTTTCTGCACCTCAGTCTCCAACCTCTACTCTCTATTACAGTCTTTCTGCACCTCAGACTCCAACCTCTGCTGTCTGTAAGATTCTTCTGCAACCCAATCCCCAAACTCTGCTCTCTGTAACAGTCCTACTGCACCCTTCTCCAAATTCTGCAATCTGTAACAGGCGTTCTGCACCCCAGTCTACAATCTCTGCTCCCTGGAACGACCATTTTGCACCCAAGTCTCCAACCTCTTCTATCTGCAACAGTCTTTCTGCACCCCAGTCTCGAACATCAGCTGTCTGCAATAGTCCTTCTGCACCTCAGTCTGAATACTCTGCTCTCTGCAACGATTTTTCTGCACCCCAGTTTCTAAACTCTGTTCTATGTAACACTCCTTCTTCACGTCAGTCTCAAACCTCTGCTCTCTGTAAGATCCTTCTACTACCCAGTCTCCAAACTCTGCTCACTGTAACAGTCCTTGTGCACCCCAGTCTCCAAACTTTTCTCTCTTTAACAGGCCTTCTACACCCAAATCTCTAACCTCTGCAATGTGCAACGGTCCTTCTGCACCCCAGTCTCCAAACTCTGTTATCCAAAACAGTTCTTCTGTACCACAGTCTTCAACCTCTGTTCTCTGTAAGGGTCCTTCTTTACCCCAGTCTCCAACCTCTACTTTCTGTATCAGTCTTTCTGCACTACAGTCTCCAAACTCTGCTCTCAGTTACAGTCCTTCTGCACCTCACTCTGCAACCTCTTCTCTCTGCAACAGCCCTTCTTCACCCCAGTCTTCAACCTTGCTCTCTTCAACACTCCTTCTGCAACCCAGTCTCCAAAATCTTCTCTCTGCAACAGACCTTCTGTACTGCAGTCTCAAACCTCTGCTGTCTGTAATGGTCCTTCTGCACCCCATTATCCAAACTCTGCTTTCTGTATCAGTTTTTCTGAACCCCAGTCTCCAACCCCGCTATCTGTAACTTTTCTTCTGCACCTCAGACTCCAAGATCTGCTCTCTGTAAGATCCTTTTGAAATCCAGTATCAAAATTCTGCTTTCTGCAATGGTCCTTCTGCACCCCAGTCTCCAAACTCTGTTCTCTAAAACAGTTATTCTGCACTCCAGACTCCAACCTCTACTCTCTGTAACGGTCCTTCTGCACCGCAGTCTTCAACCTCTGCTTTCTGTATCAGTCCTTCTGCACTCAAGGCTCTAACCTCTGCTCTCTGTAACAGTCCTTCTGCACCTCAGTCTCCAAATTCTTCTCTCTGCAAAAGTCTTTCTCCAGCCCAGTCTCCAACATCTGCTCTCTGCAACAGTCTCTGCACCCCAATCTCTAAGCTCTCCTCCTTGCAACAGTTCTTCTGCACCCCAGTTTCCAACCTCCTCTCTGAAACAGTCTTTCTGCACCCAATTCTCCAACATCTGATCTCTCAAACAGTACTTCTCCACCCAGGTCTCCAACCTCTACTCTCTGTAACAGTCCTTGTGCACCTCAGTATCCAACCTCTGCTCTCTGTAACAGTCCTTCCGCACCTCAGTATGAAACCTCTGGTCTCTGCACGATACTTCTGCACCCGAGTCTCCAACCACTGCTCTCTGTAAAAGTCCTTCTGAACCTCAGTCTCCAACATCTGCTCTCTGTAAGATCCTTCTGCATCCCAGTTTGTAAACTCTGCACTCTGTCTCAGTCGTTCTGCACAACAGTCTCCAACCTCTGATGTCTGTAACAGGCCTTCTGAAACCCAGTCTCCAAACTCGGCTCTGTGTAACAGGCCTTCTGCACCCCAGTCTCCAACCTCTTCTCTCTGCAACGATTCCTCTCAACACCAGTCGCCAACCTCTGCTCTCTGCAACAGTCCTTTTGCACCACAGACTCCAACCTCTACTCTCTGTAAGAACCATCTGCATCCCAGTCTTCAACCTCTGCTCTCTGCAATAGTCCTTCTGAACCACAGTCTCCAAACTCTCCACGCTGCAACGATCCTTCTGGACCCCAGTCTCCAATGTCTGCTCTCTGCAACAGTCCTTCTGCACCACATTCTCCAACCTCTGAACCTTGTAAGATCTTTCTGCACTACAGTTTCCAAACTCTGCTCTCTCTGACATTCCTTCTCTACCCCAGGCTTTAACCATTGCTTTCTGCAAGTGTCCTGGGGCACCCAAGTCTCCATCATCTGTCCTCTGCAGCAGTCCTTCTGCTCCCCAGTCTCCCATATCTTCTTTCTGTAACAGTCCTTAAGTAACCCAGTCTCCAACCTCTGCTCTCTGTAAAGGTCCTTCTGCACCCCAGGCTCCAAACACTACTTTCTGTATCAGTCCTTCTGAACCCCAGTCTTAAATCTCTGCTCTCTGTAACAGTCCTTCTATACCGCAGTCTCCAAACTCTGCTCTCTGTAACGGTCCTTCTGCACCCCAATTTCCAACCTCTGCTTTCTGTAGCAGTCCTTCTTCACCTCAGTCTCAAAACTCTGCTTTCTGTAACAGTCTTTCTGCACCTCTATCTGAAACCTCTGCTCTCCAAGATCTTTCTGCAACTCAGTCTGCAACCTGTGCTCTCTGTAATAGTCCTTCTGGAACCCAGTATCCAATCTCTGCTCTCTGTAACAGTCCTTCTATACCGCAGTCTCCAAACTTTCCTCTCCGTAACGGTCCTTCTGCACCCCAATTTCCAACCTCTGCTTTCTATAACAGTCCTTCTGCAACTCAGTCTCTTAACTCTGCTCTCTGTAACAGTCCTTCTACACCTCAGCCTCCAAACTCTGCTCTCTGTAACAGTGTTTCTGCACCTCAGTCTGAAACCTCTGCTCTCCAAGATTTTTCTGCACCCCAGTCTCCAACCACTGCTCTCTGTAACAATCCACCTGCACCTCAGTCTTCAACCTCTGCTCACTGTAAGATTCTTCAGGAACCCAGTCTCCAAATTCTGCTCTCTGTAACAGTCCTTCGGCAGCATAGTCTCAAACCTTTTCTCTCTGTAACAGTCCTTCTGCACCTCAGTCTCCAAACTCTGCTCTCTGCAACAGTCCGTCTGCACCCTAGTTACCAACATCTGATCTCTTCAACAGTCATTCTGCACCCCAGTCTCCAAACTCTGCTCTCTGTAACAGACCTTCTGTAATGCAGTCCAACCTCTTCTCTCTGATACCTTCTTTTTTCACCCCAAACTCCAATCTCTGCTTTCTTTATCAGTCCTTTTGCACCCCAGCATCCAAACTCTGCTCTCTGTAAGAGTCATACTGAACCTCAGTCTCCAATTCTGCTCTCTGTAAGATCCTTCTGCACCCCAGTTTCCAAACTCTGGTCTCTGTAAAATTACTTCTGCACCCTAGTCTCCAACCTCTGCTTTCTGCAACAGTCCAGCTGCACCCCAGTCTCCAACCTCTGTCCTCTGCAGCAGTCCTTCTGCTCTCCAATATCCAAAATCTGGTCTCTGGAACAGGCCTTCTGTACCAAAGTCTCATAACTCTGCTCTCCGTAAAGGTTTTTTTGCACCCCAGTGTCCAACCTCTGCTTTCTTTATCAGTCCTTTTTCACAACAGTCTCCAACCTCTGCTCTCTGTAACAGTCCTTCTGCACCTAGGTCTCCTACCTCTGCTCTTTGCAAAAGTCTTTCTGCACCCCATTCTCCAACCTCTGCTTTTTAAAACAGTCCTTCTGAACAACAGTCACCAACATCTACTCTCTGCTACAGTCCTTCTGAAACCTATTCTCCAAACTCTGCTCTCTGCAACAGTTTTTATGCACCTCACTCTCCAACCTCTGCTCTCTGTAGGATCCTTCTGAAACCCAGTCACAAAACTCTGATCTCTGTAACAGTCCTTCTGCAAACGAGTCTCAAAATTCTGCTCTGTATCAGGCCTTCTGCAATCCAGTTTCCAACCTCTGCTCTCTGTAGCCATCTTTCTGCACCCCAGTCTCCAACATCTGCTCTCTGCAACAGTCCTTCTGCATCTTAGTCTGAAAAATCTGCTCTCTGCAAAAATCCTTCTGCACCTCAGTCTTCAAACTCTGCTCTATGTAAGATCCTTCTGCAACACAGTCTTTAAAATCTGCTCCCTGTAACACTCCTTCTGCACCTCAGTCTCCAACCTCTGTTCTCTGTAACAGTTCTTTTACATCTCAGTCTGAAACCTTTGCTCTCTGCATGATTCTTCTGATCCCAGTTTTCAACCACTGCTCTCTGTAACCTTCCTTCTCCACCTCAGTCTCCAAACTCTGCTCTATGAAAGACCTTTCTGCCACCCATTCTCCTAACTCTGCTCTCTGTAACAGTCCTTCTGCACCCAATTCTTCAAACTCTGCTCTTTAACAGGCCTTCTGCATCCCAGTCTCAAAACTCTTCTCTCTGCAATGATCATTGTACACCCCTGTCTCCAACCTCTGCTCTCTGCAACAGTCTTTCTGCACCCTAGTCTCCAAACTCTACTCTCTGTAAGATCCTTCTGCACCACAGTTTCCAACCTCTACTCTATGTTACAGTAATTCTGAACACCAGTCTTCAAAATCGGCTCTTTGTAATAGTCCTTCTTCACACCAGTCTCCAACCTCTGTTTTCTGAAACAGTCCTTCTGCACAGCATTCTGCAAATTCTGCTCTCTGTAACAGTCCTGCTGTACCGCAGTCTCCAAACTCTGCTCTATGTATCAGTCCTTCTTCACAACAGTCTCCAAACTCTGCTCTCTATAACAGTTTTACTGCAACTCATCTCCAAACTCTGCTCTCTGCAAAGGTCTTTCTGCACCCCAGTCTCCAAAATCTGCTCTATGTAACAATCCTTCTGCACCACAGTCTCCATACTCTGCTCACTGTAACAGTCCTTCTGCACCTTAGTCTGCAACCTCTGCTCTCTGCAATAGTCCTCCTGCACTCCAGTCTCCAACCTCTGCTCTCTGCAATAGTAATTCTTCACCCAAGTCTCCAACATCTGCTCTCTACAACAGTCCTCCTCCACACCAGTCTCCAACCTCTGCTCTTTTCAAGAGTCCTTCTGCACCCCAGTCTCCAACCTCTGCTTTCTGTATCAGTCCTTCTGCACCCAAGTCTCCAACCTCTGCTCTCTGCAACAGTCCTTCTGCAACCCAGTCTCCGAACCCTGCACTCTTCAACATTCCTTCTCCACCCCAGTTTCCAACCTCTACTCTCTATAACATCCTTCTGTACATCAGTCTTTAACCTCTGCTCTCTGTAACGTTTTTCGGCACATCAGTCTCCAAACTCTGCTTTCTGTAAGGGTCCTTCTGCACTTCATTCTCCAACATCTGCTTTTTGTATTAGTCCTTCTGCACCACAGTCTCCAAACTCTGCTCTCTGTATCAGTGCTTTTGCACCTCACTCTGCCACCTCTGCTCTTTGCAAGAGTCCTTCTGCACCCCAGTCTTAAACCTCTGCTCGCTGCAACAGTCCTTCTACACCTCAGTCTCCAAAATCTGCTCTCTGCAACAGTCCTATACCACCCGTCTTCATCCATTTATCTCTGTAACCATCCTTCTGTACTGCAGTCTCCAACCTCGGCTCTCTGAAACAGTTCTTCTGCACCCCAGTCTCCAAAATCTGCTTTCTGTATCAGTCCTTCTGCACCCCGTCTCTAAACTCTTCTCTGTGTAACAGTCCTTCTGACCCTCAGACTTTAACCTCTGCTCCCTGCAACAGTCCTACTGCACCTCAATTGCCAACCTCTGCTCTCTGCAACAGTGCTTCTGCACCTCAGTGTCCAAACTCTGCTCTCTGTATAATCTTTCTGAAACACAGTCTCCAACCTCTGCTATTTGCAATGGTCCTTCTGCACCTCAGTCTCCAAACTCTGTTCTCTACAACAATTATTCTGCACCCCAGTCTCCAACCTCTGCTCTCTGTAACATTCCTTCAGTACCAAAGTCTCCAATCTCTGTTCTCTGTAAGGGTCCTTCTGAACCCTAGTCTTCAACCGTGGTTTCAGTATGCGTCCATCAGCACCACATTCTCCAAACTCTGCTCTCTGTAACAGTCCTTTAGCAACTCAGTCTGAAACCTCTGCTCTCTGCAATACTTTTTCTGCAGACCAGTCTACAATTTCTGCTCTCTGCAACAGTTTTTTTGCACCCCAGTCTCTAACATCTTCTCTCTGCAACCGTCGTTCCCAATCTCCGTCTCCAACCTCTGCTCTCTGAAGCAGTCCTTTTGAACCCCAGTCATCAAGCTCTGCTTTCTGTATCAGTCCTTCTGCACCCCAGTCTCCAACTTCTGCTCTCTGTAACACTCCTTATGCACCTCAGTCTCCAACCTCTACTCTCTGCAGCAGTCCTTCTCCAACACAGTGTAGAACCTCTGCTCTCTGTACCCGAGCTTCTGCACCCCAGTTTCCAACCTCGGCTCTCTGTAACAGTCCTTCTGCACCTCAGTCTGAAAACTCTGCTCTCAGCAACGATTCTTCTGCTGCTCAGTCTCCAAGCACTGCTCTCTGTAACAGGACTTTTGCACCCCAGTCTCCAACCTCTGCTCTCCGCAACAGTCCTTCTGCACCCCAGTCTCCAACCTATTCTGTCTGTAAGATCTTTCTGAACACCTGTCTCCAACCGATGCTCTCTTTAACAGTCCTTCTGTACCACAGTCTCCAAACTCTGGTTTCTGTAAGGGTTCTTCTGTACTTCAGTCTTCAACCTCTACTCTCTGAAACACTCCTTCTGCACCCAAGTCTCCAAACATTGCTCTCTGCAACAGTTTTTCTGTACATCAGTCTCCAACATGTTCTCTCTGTAAATGTACTACTGAACACCCATCTTCAACTTTTGGTCTATGTAAAAGTCCTTCTGCATTACAGTCTCCAAAATCTGCTCTCTTTAACGATCCTTCTACACCCCAGTCTCCAAACTCTGCTCTCTGCAACGATCCTTCTAAACCCCAGTCTCCAACGTCTGCTCTCTGTAAAAGTCCTTCTGCACCCCAGTCTCCAAACTCTGGTCTCACTAACCGTCCTTCTGCACCTAAGTCTCCAACATCTACTCTATGCAACAGTCTTTATGCACTAAAGTCTCCAACATCTGCTCTCTACAACAGTCCTTCTACACCCCAGTCTACAACTTCTGCTCTCTGCAATAGTCCTTCTAAACCCCAGTCTCCATACTCTGCTTGCCCAAACGATCCTCCTGCAACCTGTTCTCTACAAAAGTTCTTCTGCACCCCAGTCTCCAAACTCTGCTCTCTGTAACAGTCCTTCTGTACCACAGTCTCCAACCTCTGTTCTCCGTAAGTGTCTTTATGCACCCCAGTATCCAAACTCTGCTTTCTGTATCAGTCGTTTTCCACCAAAGTCTCAAAACTCTGCCTGCTGTAACAGTCCTTCTGCAACTCAGTCTGCAACCTCTGCTCTCTGCAACAGTCCTTCTGCACCTCAGTCTCCAAACTCTGCTCTCTGTAAGGGTCCTTCTGCACCCGAGTATCCAACCTCTGCTTTTTGTATTAGTCCTTCTGCACCCCAGTCTCCAACCTAGGCTCGCTGTAACAATACTTCTGCACCTCAGTCTCCAACCTCTGCTCTCTGTAACATCCTTCTGCAACCCAGTATTCAAACTATGCTCTCTGTAACAGTCCTTCTACACCACAGTCTCCAAACTCTGCTTTCTGTATCAGGCCTTCTGCACTACAGTCTCCAACCACTGATTTCTGTATCAGTGTTCTGCACCCCAGTCTCCAAACTCTTGTCTCTGCAACGATCCTTCTGCAACAAAGTCTTTAATCTCTTTTCTCTTCAACACTTCTTCTGCACCCTAGTCTCCAAACTCTGCTCTCTGTAACAGTCCTTCTGTTCCGCAGTCTCCAAAATCTGTTTTCCTTAAGGGTCCTTCTGCACCCCAGTTTCCAACCTTTGCTTTCTGTATCAGTCCTTCTGCACCACAGTCTCCAAACTCTGCTCTCTTAACAGTCCTTCTGCACCTCAGTCTGCAACCTCTTCTCTCTGCCATAGTCCTATGCACCCCAGTCTCCAAACACTGCTCTCTGCAAGAGTCCTTCTGCACCTCAGTCGCCAACATCTGCTCTCTACAACATTCCTTCTCCACCCCAGTCTCCAACCTCTGCTCTTTGCAACAGTCCGTCTGCACCCCAGTCCCAACCTCTTCTTTCTGTATAAGTCCTTATGCACCAGAGTCTCTAACCTCTGTTCTCCGTAACAGTCCTTCTGCACTTCAGTCTCCAAACTCTGCTTTCTGCATCAGTCCTTCGGCACCCCAATCTCAAACCTCTACTCTCTGCAACTGTCCATGTGCAAACCAGTCTCAAAATCTCTGCTCTGTTCAATAGTCCTTCTTCACCCCAGTCTCAAACCTCTACTTTCTTCAACAGTCCTTCTGCACCCCAGCCTCTAATCTCTGCTTTCTGTATCAGTCCCTCTGCACTCAAGTCTCTAACATCTGCTCTCTGTAACAATCCTTCTACACCCAAGTCTCCAACCTCTGCACTCATCAACAGTCCTTCTGCACCTCAGTCTCCAACCTCTGCTCTCTGCAAAGGTCTTTGTGAACCACAGTCTTCAACATCTACTCTCTGTAACAGTCCTTCTGCACCTCAGTCTCCAACCTCTGTTCTCTGTAAGCGTCCTTCTGCACCCGAGTATCCAACCTCTGCTTTCTGTATCAGTCCTTCTGCACCCCAGTCTCCAACCTAGGCTCGCTGTAACAATCCTTTTGCACTTCAGTCTCCAACCTCTGCTCTCTGTAACATCCTTCTGCAACCCACTATTCAAACTATGCTCTCTGTAACAGTCCTTCTACACCACAGTCTCCACACTCTGCTTTCTGTATCAGGCCTTCTGCACCCCAGTCTCCAACCTCTGATTTCTGAATCAGTGTTCTGCACCCCAGTCTCCAAACTCTGGTCTCTGCAACGATCCTTCTGCACCAAAGTCTTCAACCTCTGTTCTCTTCAACACTTTCTCTGCACCCTAGTTTCCAAACTCTGCTCTCTGTAACAGTCCTTCTGTACCGCAGTCTCCAAACTCTGTTTTCTTTAAGGGTCCTTCTGCACCCCAGTTTCCAACCTCTGCTTTCTGTATCAGTCCTTCTGCACCACAGTCTCCAAACTCTGCTCTCTTAATAGTCCTTGTGTACCTCAGTCTGCAACCTCTGCTCTCTGCAATAGTCTTATGCACCCCAATCTTCAAACACTGCTCTCTGCAAGAGTCCTCCTGCACCCCAGTCGCCAACATTTGCTCTCTACAACATTCCTTCTCCACCCCAGTCTCTGGCCTCTGCTCTTTGCAACAGTCTTTCTTCACCCCAGTCTCCAACCTCTTCTTTATGTATAAGTCCTTCTGCACCAGAGTCTCCAACCTCTGTTCTCCGTAACAGTCCTTCTGCACTTCAGTCTCCAAACTCTGCTCTCTGCATCAGTCCTTCGGCACCCCAATCTCAAACCTCTACTCTCTGCAACTGTCCATCTGCACACCAGTCTCAAACCTCTACTCTCTGCAACTGTCCATCTGCACACGAGTCTCCAAACTCTCCTCTCTGCAACAGTCCTTCTGCACCCCAATCTCAAACCTCTACTCTCTGCAACTGTCCATCTGCACACCAGTCTCAAACCTCTGCTCTGTGCAATAGTCTTTCTGCACCCCAGTCTCAAACCTCTACTCTCTTCAACAGTCCTTCTGCACCCCAGGCTCCAAACTCTGCTTTTTTTTAACAGTAATTCTGAACCGAGTCTCCAAAGTATGTTCTCTGTAGCAGTACTTATGAACCCAAGTCTCCAACCTCTGCTCTCTGAAACAGTCCTTTGGCACCCCCAGTCTCCACCTTCTGCTCTCTGTAACGATCCTTTTGCACCCAAGTCTCCAAACTCTGTTCTCTGCAACAGTCCTTCTACACATCATTCTGAAAACTCTGCTCTCTGCAACGATCTTTCTGGACCCCAGTCTCCAACCTCCGCTCTCTTTAACAGTCTTTTGGCACCTCAGTCAACAACCACTGCTCTCAGTAAGATCCTTCTACCACCCAGTCTTTCAACTCTGCTCTATATTACAGGCCTTCTGCACCCCAGTCTCCAAGCTCTGCTCTCTGTATCAGGCCTCCTGCACCTCAGTCTCCATCCTCTTCTTTCTGCAACGATCCTTCTGCACCGCAGTCTCCAACCTCTGCTCTCTGCAACTGTTCTATTGCACCTCAGTCTCATACCTCTGCTCTCTGTAAGATCCTTCTGCACACCTGTCTCCAACCTCTGCTCTCTTTAACAGTCCTTCTATTCCGCAGTCTCCAAACTCTATTCTCTGTAACGGTCCTTCTGCTCTCTGTAACTGTCCTCTTGCACCCCAGAATCTAACCTCTGCTTTCTGTATCAGGCCTTCTGCACTCAAGTCTCCAACTTCTGCTCTCTGTAACAGTCGTTAAGAACCACAGTCTTCAAATTCTGCTCTCTGCAACAGTCCTTCTGCACCCCAATCTACAACCTCTGCTCTCTGCAACAGTCCTTCTACACCCAAGTCTCCAACCTCTGCTTTTCAACAGTCCTTCTGTACCTCTGTCTCCAAACTCTGCTCTCAGCATTGGTCTTTCTGCACCTCAGTCTCCAACCTCTACTCTCTGTAACAATCTTTCTGCACCTCAGACTCCAACCTCTGCTGTCTGTAAGATTCTTCTGCAACCCATTCCTCAAACTCTGCTCTCTGTAACAGTCCTACTGCACCCTTCTCCAAATTCTGCAATCTGTAACAGGCGTTCTGCACCCCAGTCTAAAATCTCTGCTCTCTGGAACGACCATTTTGCACCCATGTCTCAAACCTCTTCTATCAGCAACAGTCTTTCTGCACCCCAGTCTCGAACATCAGCTGTCTGCAATAGTCCTTCTGCACCTCAGTCTGAATACTCTGCTCTCTTCAACGATTTTTCTGCACCCCAGTCTCCAAACTCTGTTCTATGTAACACTTCTTCTGCACGTCAGTCTCAAACCTCTGCTCTCTGTAAGATCCTTCTACTACCCAGTCTCCAAACTCTGCTCACTGTAACAGTCCTTGTGCACCCCAGTCTCCAACCTTTTCTCTCTTTAACAGGCCTTCTACACCCAAATCTCTAACCTCTGCAATGTGCAACGGTCCTTCTGCACCTCAGTCTCCAAACTCTGTTATCCAAAACAGTTTTCTGTACCACAGTCTTCAACCTGTGTTCTCTGTAAGGATCCTTCTTCACCCCAGTCTCCAACCTCTCCTTTCTGTATCAGTCTTTCTGCACTACAGTCTCCAAACTCTGCTCTCAGTTACAGTCCTTCTGCACCTCACTCTGCAACCTCTTCTCTCTGCAACAACCCTTCTGCACCCCAGTCTTCAACCTTGCTCTCTTCAACACTCCTTCTGCAACCCAGTCTCCAAAATCTGATCTCTGCAACAGACCTTCTGTACTTCAGTCTCAAACCTCTGCTCTCTGTAGTGGTACTTCTGCACCCCATTCTCCAACCTCTGCTTTCTGTATCAGTTTTCTGAACCCCAGTCTCCAACCCCCGCTATCTGTAACTTTTTTTCTGCAACTCATACTCTAACCTCTGCGCTCTGTAAGATCCTTTTGAAACCCAGTATCCAAATTCTGCTTTCTGCAATGGTCCTTCTGCACCACAGTCTCCAATCTCTGTTCTCTACAACAGTTATTCTGCACCCCAGACTCCAACCTCTACTCTCTGTAACGGTCCTTCTGCACCCCAATCTTGAACCTCTCCTCTTTGCAACAGTTCTTCTGCACCCCAGTTTCCAAACTCCTCTCTGCAACAGTCCTTCTGCACCCAAATCTTCAAGATCTGATCTCTCCAACAGTCTTTCTCCACCCTAGCCTCCAACCTCTACTCTCTGTAACAGTCCTTCTGTACTGCAGTTTTCATACTCTTCTCACCATAACGGTCCTTCTGCAACCCAGTCTCCAAACTCTGCTTTCTGTATCAGTCCTTCTGCACCCCAGGCTTCAACCTCTGCTCTCTTTAACAGTCCTTCTGCATCTCAGTCTCCACCATCTGCTCTCTACAATATTTCTTCTCCACCCAAGTCTCCAACCTCTGCTCTTTGCAAAAGTCCTTCTGCACCTCAGAATCCAACCTCTGCAGTCTGTAAAGGTCCTTCTAAACCCCAGTCTCCACACTCTTCTTTCTGTATCAGTTCTTCTGCACCCCAGTTTCCAATTTCTGCTCTCTGTAACAGTCCTTCTGCACCTCATTCTCCAACCTCTGCTCTCTTTAACTATTCTTCTGCACCTCAGTCTCCAACCTCTGCTTACTGTATCAGTCCTTCTGCACCCAAGTCTCCAAACTCTGCTCTCTGAAACAGTCCTTCTGCACCTCAGTCTTCAACAACTGCTCTCTGCACCAGTCCTTCTGCACCCCAGTCTCAAACCTCTGCTCTCTGGAACAGTCCTTCTATACCCCAGTCTCCATAATCTGCTCTCTGCAACGATCCTTCTGCAAACCAGTCTCCAACGTCTATTCTGCAAAGGCTTTCTGCCACCCGGTCTCCAAATTCTGCTTTCTGTAAGATCATTCTGTACCCCAGTTTCCAACATCTGCTCTCTGTAACATTCCTTCTGCACCCCAGTCTCCAACCTCTGCTCTCTGCGATGGTCCCTCTGAAACCCAGTCTCCAACCTTGTTCTCAAAACACTTCTTCTGTACCGCAGTCTTCAACCTCTGTTCTCTGTAAGTGTCCTTCTTCACCCTAGTCTCCAAACTCTGCTTTTTGTATCAGTCCTTCTGCACCACAGTCTCCAAACTTTGCTCTCTGTAAAAGTCCTTCTGCACCTCACTTTGCAATATCTGCTCTCTGCAACAGTTCTTCTCTACCCCAGTCCCCAACCTCTGCTCTTTGTAACAGTCGTTCTGTACTGCATTCTCCAACCACTTCTCTCTGCAATGGTCCCTTCGCACCCGAGTCTCCAACCTTGTTCTCAACAACAGTTCTTCTGTACCGCAGTCTTCAACCTCTGTTCTCTGTAAGAGTCCTTCTCCAACCCAGTCTCTAACCTCTGCTCTCTGTAACGGTTCTTCTGCACCCGAGGCTCCAAACTCTGTGTTATATATCAGTCATTCTGCACCCCAGTCTCCAAACTCTGCTCTCTGTAACAGTCCTTCTGTACCTAAGACTCCAACCTCTGTTCTTTGCAACAGTCCTACTGTGCCCCAATCTCCAACCTCTGCACTCTGCAACAGTCCTTATGCACCTCAGTGTCCAAACTCTTCTCTCTTTAAGATCCTTCTGAAACATAGTCTCCAACCTCTACTTTCTGCAATGGTCCTTCTGAACCCCAGTCTTAAAATTCTGATCGCTACAATAGTTATTCTGCACCCAGTCTAAAACCTCTGCTCTCTGTAACAGTCCTTCTGTACTGCAGTCTCCAAACTCTGTTCTCTGTAAGGGTCTTTTTGCACCACATTCTTCAACCTCCTTTTTCTGTATCAGTCCTTTTGCACTACATTCTCGAAACTCTGCTGTCTGTATGAGGCATTTTTGCACCTCAGTCTGCAACCTCTGCTCTCTGCAATAGTCCATATTCACCCCAGTCTCTAATTTCTACTCTCCGCAACATTCCTTCTGCACCCCAGTCTTCAAACTGTATCTGTCATTTTCACCACAGTCTCAAAATTCTTCCCTCTGTAACAGTCCTTCTGCAAGTCAGTCTGCAACATTATCTCTCTGCAACAGTCTTACTGCACCCAGTCTCAATCGTCTGCTCTCTGCAACAGTCCTTTTGCACCCCAGTCTCCAACCTCTGCTAACTATAACAGTCCTTCTGTTCTGCATTCTCCAACATCTGCTCTCTGTAAGGGTACTTCTACACCGAGTCTCCTAACTCTGCTTTCTGTATAAGTCCTTCTGCACCCCAGTCTTCAACCTGTGCTCTGTTTAACTGTTTCTCTGCACCTTAGTCTCCAACCTTTGCTCTCTGCTGCAGTCCTTCTAGACCCAAATCTCCAAACTCTGCTCTCTCTAACAATCCTTCTTCACCTCCGTCTGCACCCCAGTCTCCAACGTCTCCTCTCCTCAACAGTACTTCTGCACATCAGTCTCCAAATTCTGCTCTTGGCAATAGTCCTTATTCACCCAAGTCTCCAGCCTCCGCTCTCTGCAACAGTCCTTCTACACCCCAGTCTTCAAGCTCTTCTCTGTGTAACAATCCTTCTGCACCCCAGTCTCCAACCTTTGCTCTCTGTAACAGTCCTTCTGCCCCGTATTCTAAAACCTCTGCTCTCTGTTACAGTCTTTCTATACCACAGTCTCCAACCTCTGCTCTCTGTAAGGGTCCCTCTGTACCCCAATTTTTAACCTCTGTTTCTGTAACAGTCCTGCTGCAACTCAGTCTCCAACCTCTTCTCTCTGTTACAGTCCTTCTGCACCTCAGTCTGAAACCTCTGCTCTCTGGACGATTTTTCTGCACCCCAGTCTCTAATCACTGCTCTCTGTAACATTCGTCCTGCACCACAGTCAACAACCACTGCTCTCTGTAAGATCCTTCTTCAACCCAGCCTGAAAACTCTGCTCTCTATGACAGTCCTTCTGCAACCCAGTCTCCTTCTGCACCACAGTTTCCAAACTCTGCTCTCTGTAACATTCATCTCCAAGCCATTCTACAACCTCTGCTTTCCTCAATGGTCCTGCTGCAACCCAGTCTACAACATCTGTTCTCTGCAACAGTCCTTCTACTTTCCAGTCTCAAACCTCTGCTCTCTGTAACAGTCCTTATGTACCGCAGTCTCCAAACTCTTCTCTCTCTAATGGTCCTTCTGCACCCCAGTTTCAAATCTTTACTTTCTGTATAAGTCCTTCTGAACCACAGATTCCAACCTCTGCTTTCTGTAACAGTCCTTCTGCACCTTTGTCTCCAACCTCTGAACTCTGCAACCTTATTTTTTCACCCCATTCTCTAAACTCTGCTCTCTGTAACAGTCCTTATGCACCCCATTCTCTAACCTCTGCTCTCTGTAACGGTCCTTCTACACCCCAATTTCCAACCTCTGCTTTCTGTAACAGTCCTTCTGCACCTCAGTCTCCAAACTCTGCTCTCTGTAACACTCCTTCTACACCTCAGTCTCCAACCTCTGGTCTCTGTAACAGTCCTTCTGCACCCAAGTCTCAAACCTCTGCTACTGGTAACAGTCCTATACCGCTGTCTTCAAACTCTGCTCTATTTAACGGTCCTTCTGGATCCCAATTTCCAAACTCTGCTTCCTGTAACAGTCCTTCTGCACCTGAATCTCCAAACTCTGCTCTCTGTAACAGTCCTTCTACAACCCAGTCTCCAACCTCTGCTCTCTGCAACAGTCCTTCTGCACCTCAGCCTCAAAAATCTGCTGTCTGGAACGAACCTTTTGCACCCCAGTCTCCTAACTCTGATATCTGTAACAGTCCATCTACACCTCAGTCTCCAACCTCTGCTCTCTTTAACAGTCCGTCTGCACCTAAGTCTCCAAATTCTGCTCTCTATAAGATCCTTCTGCACCGCTGTCTCCAACCTTTGCTCTCTGTAACAGTATTTCTGAACCTCAGTCTCCAACCTCTGCTCTCTGCAACAGTTCCTCTCCACCCCAGTCTACAACATCTGCTCTCTGCAACAGTTCTTCGGCAACCTAGTTACCAACATCAGCTCTCTTTTACAGTCCTTCTGAACCCCAGTCCCCAACCTCTGCTCTCTGTAACAGTCCTCCTGTACTGCAGAATCCAACCTCTGCTCTCTATAACGGTCTTTCTGCACCCAAGAATATAATCTCTGCTTTCTGTTTCAGTCTTTCTGCACCCCATTCTCCAATCTCTGCTCTTTATAACAGTGCTTATGCACCCAAAAATCCGGTATCTGCAACAGTCTTTCTGCACCCCAGTCTCCAACCTCTGCTCTCTGTAACAATCCTTGTGCATCTCAGTCTCCAAACTCTGTATTCTTCATCGTTACTTCTGCACCTCAGTCTCCAACATCTACTCTCTTTATCAGTATTTCTGCACCTGATTCTTCATCCTATGCTCTCTGTAGGATCTTTCTCTATCCCAGTCTCCAAACTCTGCTCTCTGTAACAATTTTTCTGCAAACCAGTCGCCAACCTCTGCTCTCTTCACCGATCCTTCTTCACCCCAGTCTCCAACCTCTGCTCTCTGCAACAGTCCTTCAGCAACTCAGTCTAAAAACTTTTTTCTCTGCAAGGATCCTTCTGCACCTCAGTCTACTACCTCTGCTCTCTGTAAGACCCTTCGGCAACCCGGTCTCCAAACTCTGCTCTCTGTAACAGTCCTTCTGCAGAATAGTTTCCAAACTCTTCTCTCTGTAACAGGATTTCTGCAACCCAGTCTCAAATCTGCTCTCTGTAACAGGCCTACAGAACCCCAGTCTCCAAACTCTTCTCTCTGTAATGATTTTTCTCAAACCCAGCCTCCAATCTCTGCTCTTGGCAACAGTCCTTCTGCACCCTCGTCACAAACCTCTGCTCTCTGTAAGATCCTTATGCACTCCAGTCTCCAACCTTTTCTCTCTGCAAAGATTCTTCTCCATCCCAGTCTCCAACATCTGCTCTTTGCAACGTTCCTTTTGCACCCCAGTCTCCAAACTCTGCTCTCTGTAAGATCCATCTGAACCCTAGTCTCCAACCTCTGCTCTCTGTAACAGTCCTTCTGCAAACCATTCTCCAAACTCTGCTCTCTGTAACTGTCCTTCTGCACCTCAGTCTTCAAACTCTTCTCTCTGTAACAGTCCATCTGCACCTCAGTCTCTAAAATCTGTTCTCTGCAACGATCCTTCTGGACTCCAATCTCCAACATCTGCTCTCTGCAACAGTCCTTCTGCACCACAGTCTTCAACCTCTGCTCTCTGTAAGATCCTTCTGCACTCCAGTTTCCAAACTCTGCTCTCTGTAACATTCCTTCTTCTCCCCAGTCTCCAACTGCTGTCCTCTGCAACAGTCCTGCTGCTCCCCAGTCTCTGAGATCTGCTCTGGGTAACAGTCCTTCTGTACGGAAGTCGCCAAACTCTGCTGTCTGTAACGGTACTTCTACACCCCAATTTCCAACCTCTGCTTTCTGTAACAGTCCTTCTGCACCTCAGTCTCCAACCTGTGCTCTCTGTAACATTTCTTCTGCACCCCAGTCTCCAACCTCAGCTCTCTGCATTGGTACCACTTAACCCCAGTCTCCAACCATATTCTCTACAACAGTCCTTCTGTACTGCAGTCTCCAAACTCTGTTCTCTGTAAGGGACCTTTTGCAACCCAGTCTCCCACCTCTACTTTCTATATTAGTCCTTCTGCACCACAGTCTCCAAACTCTGCTCTCTGTAACAGTCATTCTGCACCTCACTATGCAACCTCTGCTCTCTGAAACAGTCCTTCTGCAACGAGTCTTCAAACTCTGCTCTCTGCAAGAGTCCTTCTGAACCCCAGTCTCCATCCTCTGCTCTCTGCAACAGTCAATCTCCACCCCAGTGTCCAACCTCTGCTCTCTGTAAGATCCTTCTGCACCCCAGTCTCGAAACTCTGCTTTATGTATCAGTTCTTCTGCACCCCAGTCTTCAACCTGTGCTCTCTCTAACAGTCTTTCTGCACCTCAGACTCCAACCTCTTCTCTCTACTACAGTCCTTCAGCGCCTCAATCTCCAACCTCTTCTCTCTGCCACAGTCCTTCTGCACCTCAGTGTCAAAACTCTGCTCTCTGTAAGAACCTTCTAAAACCCAGTCTCCAACCTCTACTTTCTGCAATGGTCCTTCTGTAAAGCAGTCTCCAACCTCTGTTCTCTACAACAGTCATTCTGCACCCCAGTCTCCAACATCTGCTCTCTGTAAGAGTCTTTCAGTTTCCAGCCTCTGTTCACTGTAAGGGTTCTTCTGCACCCCAGTCTTAAACCTCTGCTTTCTGTATCAGTCATTCTACACTGCAATCTCTAAAAACTGCTCTCTCCAACGATCCTTCTGCACCTTAGTCTCCAAACTCTGCTCTCTCTAACAGTCCTTCTGTACCTCATTCTCCAACCTCTTCTCTCAGTAAGATTCTTTTACAACCCAGTCTCCAAACTCTGATCTCTGTAACTGTCCTTCTGCACTCCAGTCTCCAAGAACTGCTCTCTGTAACAGGCCATCTTTACCCCAGTCTCCAAGCTCTTCTGTATGTAACAGGCCTTTTGCCCCCAGACTCCAAAATCTTCTCTCTTCAATGATCCTTCTCCACCCCAATTTCCAACCTCTGCTTTCTGTAAAAGTCCTACTGCACCTCAGTCTCCAACCTATGCTCTTTGTAACATTCCTTCTGCACCCCAGTCTCCAACCTCTGCTCTCTGCATTGGTACCACTTAACCCCAGTCACTAACCTTGTTCTCTACAACAGTCCTTCTGTACTGCAGTCTCCAACCTGTGTTCTCTGTAAGGGACCTTTTGCAACCCAGTCTCCCACCTCTACTTTTTATATCAGTCCTTCTGCACCACAGTCTCCAAACTCTGCTCTCTGTAACCATCATTCTGCACCTCACTCTGCAACCTCTGCTCTCTGAAACAGTCCTTCTGCAACGAGTCTTCAAACTCTGCTCTCTGCAAGAGTCTTTCTGCACCCAAGTCTCCATCCTCTGCTCTCTTCAACAGTCAATCTCCACCCCAGTCTCCAACCTCTGCTCTCTGTAAGGGGCCTTCTGCACCCCAGTCTCGAAACTCTGCTTTATGTATCAATTCTTCTGCACCCCAGTCTCCAACCTCTGCTCTCTGTAACACTCCTCTGTACCCCAGTCTCCAACTTCTGCTCTCTGTAATGGTCCTTCTGCACCTCAGTCTCCAACATCTGCTCTCTGTAAAACTCTTTCTGCACCCCAGTCTCCTAACTGTTCTCTCTGCAACAGTTTTATCTGCACCTCAGTCTTTAACCTGTGCTCTCTGTAAAAGTCCTTCTGCAGCACAGTCTCCAACCTCTGCTCTCTCTAACAATTCTTCTGAACCCCAGTCTCCAAACTCTGCTCTCTGCAACGATCCTGCTGCACCCCAGTGTCCAAAGTCCGCTCTCTGTAAAAGTTTTTCTGCACCCCAGTTTCCAACCACTGCTCTAAGTAAAAGTCCTTCTAAACCCTAATCTCCAACGTCTGCTCTCTCTAACAGGTTTTCTACACCCCATTCTTCATACACTGCTCACCCCAAAGATATGTCTGCACCCCAGTCTTCATCCTCTCCTCTCTGCAACTTTTCTTTTGCACCCCAGTCTCAAGAATCTGCTCTCTGCAACAGTTTTTCTCCACCCCAGTCTCCAAAATCTGCTCTCTGTAACAGTACTTCTGGACCCCAATCTCAAACCTCTACTCTCTGCAACATTCCTTCTACACCCCAGTCTAAAACCTCTACTCTCAGCAAAAGTTTTTCTGCACCCCAGTCTCCAACCTCTTCTCTCTGTAACTATCCTTCTGCACCTCAGTCTCAAACCTCTGCTCTTTGCAAGGGTCCTTCTGCACCTCAGTCTCCAAACTCTGCTCTCTGTAAAACTTTTCTGCACCCCAATCTCCAACTCTGCTCTGTAACAGGCCTTCTTCACCCCAGTCTCCAACCTCTGCTCTCTGTATCAGTTCAACTGCACCCCAGTCTCAAACCTCTGCTCTCTCCAACGATCGTTCTGCACCCCAGTCTCCAACCTCTGCTCTCTGCAACAGTTCTTCTTTAGCTCAATCTCCAATCTCTGCTCTATGCAACAATCCTTCTGTGCACAAGTCTCTAACATCTGCTCTATTACACAGTCATTCTACACCACAGTCTCCAAACTCTGCTCTCTGTAACATTCTTTCTGTATCTCTGTCTCCTACCTCTGCTCTCTGTAAGACCCTTCTAAAACCCAGTCTGATAACTCTGCTCTCTGTAACAGTCCTTCTGCACCCCAGTGTCCAACCTCTGCTCTTAGTAACAGGCCTTCTGCATCCCAGCCTCCCACCTCTGCTCTCTGTAAGAGGCCTTCTGCAACCCAGTCTCCAAACTCTTCTCTCTGAAACAGTCCTTCTGCACCCGAGTATCCTACCTCTGCTCTCTGTAAGATCCTTCTGCAATCCAGTCTCCAACCCCTGCTCGCTGTAACAGTTTTTCTGGGACCTATCTCCAAACTCTGCTCTCTGCAACGGTCCTTCTGCACCCCAGTCTCCAAATTCTGCTCTCTGCAACAGTCCTTCTGTACCAGAGTTTCCAACCTCTGCTCTCTGTAACGGTCCTGCAGCCCCCCAGTCTCCAACATTTGCTTTCTTTGTCAGTCCTTCTGCACCCCAGTATCCAACCTCTGCTCTCAGTAACAGTCCTTCTGCACCTCATTCTCCAACCTCTGATTTCAGCAACAGTTCTTTTGAACCCCAGTCTCCAACCTCTGCTCTCTGCAACTTTCCTTCTGCACCCCAGTATCAAACCTATGCTCTCTGTAAAAGTCCGTCTTCACCCCAGTCTCCAACCTCTACTCTCTGTAATATTCCTTCTGCACCCTAGTCTCAAACATCTGCTCTCTTAACAGTCCTTCTGCACCGCAGTCTCCAAACTCTTTTTTATGTAAGATGGTTCTGAAACCCAGTCTCTAATGTCTGCTATCTGTAACTGTTTTTCTGCACTCCAGTCTTTAAAATCTGCTCTCTGCAACAGTCCTTCTGCATCCCAGTCTTAAAACTGTGCTCTCTTTAAAAGTCCTTCTGCACCCCAGTCTCCAAACTCTGCTCTCTGTAACGATCCTTCTGCACCCCAGTCTCGAACCTCTGCTCTCTGCAGCGATTCTTCTACACCTCAGTCTCCATCCTCTGCTCTCTGCAACGATCCTTCTGCACCCCAGTCTCAATTCTCTGCTCTCTGAAAGAATCCTTTTGCACCCCAGTCTCCAATCACTCCTCTCTGTAAAAGTCCTTCTGCACCAAAGTCTCCAAGTTCTGCAATCTGTAAGAGTCCTTTCACACCCCAGTCTGAAACCTCTGCACTCAAAAATGATCTTTCTGCACCTCAGTCTCCAACCTCTGCTCTCTTCGATAGTCCCTCTGCACACAGTCTCCAACATCTGCTGTCTGCAATGATCCTTCTTCTCCCCAGGCTCCAACCTCTGCTCTCTGCAATCGTCCTTCTAATCCCAGTTTCCAAAATCTGCTCTCTGCAACAGTTCTTCTGCACCTCAGTCTGAAAACTCTTCTCTCTGTAACAGTCTTTCTGCACCCCAGTCTCCAGACTCTGCTCTCTGTAACACTCCTTGTGCACCCCAGTCTCAAAACTCTTCTCTCTGCAACGATCCTTCTGCACCTCAGTCTCCAACCTCTGCTCTCTGTAAAAGTCCTTCTAAACCTCAGTCTCCATCCTTTGCTCTCTGTAATGGTCTTTCTGCACCCCAGTCCCCAATCTCTGCTCTCTGTAGCAATCCTTCTGCACCTCTGTCGCCAACGTCTGCTCTCCGTAGCAGTCCTCTATACCACAGTCTCCAACCTCTTCTCTCTATAAAGGTACTTCTGCACCCCAAATACCAACCTCTGCTTTCTGAAACAGTCCTTCTTTACCTGAGACTCCAACCTCTACTCTCTGTAACAGTCCTTCTAAGCCTCAGTCTGAAACCTCTGCTCTCTGCAACAATCCTTCTAAACCCCAGTCTCCGAACTGTGCTATCAGTACCAATCCTTCTGCACCCCAGTCTCAAACATCTGCTCTCAGTAACAGTTCTTCTACCCCACAGTCTCCAACCTCTGCTCTCTGTAAGATCCTTCTGCACACCGTTCCCCAAACTTTCGTCTCTGTAACAGTCATTCTGCACCTCAGTCTCCAATCTCATCTCTCTGCAACAGTTCTTCTGCACCTCAGTCTGAAAACTCTTCTCTCTGTAACAGTCTTTCTGCACCCCAGTCTCCAGACTCTGCTCTCTGTAACACTCCTTGTGCACCCCAGTCTCAAAACTCTTCTCTCTGCAACGATCCTTCTGCACCTCAGTCTCCAACCTCTGCTCTCTGTAAAAGTCCTTCTACACCTCAGTCTCCATCCTTTGCTCTCTGTAATGGTCTTTCTGCACCCCAGTCCCCAATCTCTGCTTTCTGTAGCAATCCTTCTGCACCTCTGTCGCCAACGTCTGCTCTCCGTAGCAGTCCTCTATACCACAGTCTCCAACCTCTTCTCTCTATAAAGGTACTTCTGCACCCCAAATACCAACCTCTGCTTTCTGAAACAGTCCTTCTTTACCTGAGACTCCAACCTCTACTCTCTGTAACAGTCCTTCTAAGCCTCAGTCTGAAACCTCTGCTCTCTGCAACAATCCTTCTAAACCCCAGTCTCCGAACTGTGCTATCAGTACCAATCCTTCTGCACCCCAGTCTCAAACATCTGCTCTCAGTAACAGTTCTTCTACCCCACAGTCTCCAACCTCTGCTCTCTGTAAGATCCTTCTGCACACCGTTCTCCAAACTTTCGTCTCTGTAACAGTCATTCTGCACCTCAGTCTCCAATCTCATCTCTCTGCAACGGCCCTTCTGCACCCCAGTATCCAACCTCTGTTCTCTGCAGCAGTCCTTCTGCTACCCAGGCTCCAAACTCTGCTCTCTGTAACAGTCCTACTGCACCCCAGTCTCCAATCTCTACTTTCCGTATCAGTTATTCTGCACCCCAGTCTAAAACCTCTGCTCTCTGTAACAGTCATTCTTAACCTCAGTGTCCAAACTCTGCTCTCCGCAACAGTCCTTCTGCACCCCAGTCTCCAACCTCTGTTCTGTGCAAAAGTCCTTCTACACACCAGTCTCCAAAATCTGCTCTCTACAATGATCCTTCTGCATCCCAGTCTCCAACGTCTGCTCTCTGCAACCGTCCTTCTACACCCCAAGCTCCAAACTCTGCTCTCTGCTACAGTCCTTCTACACCCCAGTCTCCAACCACTGCTCTCTTCAACATTTCTTCTGCACCCCAGTCTCCAACCTGTGATCTCTTTAACTATCCTTCTGCACCTCAGTCTCCAACGTCTCCTCTCTGTAACAGTCGTTCTGCACCCTAGTCTCCAACATCTGCTCTCTACAATGGTCCTTCTTCACCAAAGTCTCCAAACTCTGCTCTCTCTAACAGTCCTTCTGTACCGCAGTCTCCAACCTCTTATCTCTATACCTGACCTTATGCACCGCAATTGCCAACCTCTGCTTTCTGTAACAGTCCTTTTACACCTCAGATTCCAACTTCTTCTGTCTGTAACGATCCTTCTGCACCTCAGTCTCCAAACTCTTCTCTCTGCAACGATCCTGCTGTACCTTAGTCTCCACCTCTACTCTCTGCAACGATCCATCTGCATCTCAGTTTCCAATCTCTGCTCTCTGCAACGATCCTTCTGCATGAGAGTTTCCAACCTCTAACTCTGTAACAGTCCTTCAACACCTAGTCTCCAAACTCTTCTCTCTGTACCAATCCTTCTGCACCTCAGTCTCCAACCTCTGCTCTCTGTAACAGTCTTTCTGCACTTCAGGCTCCAACCTCTGCTCTCTGAAACAGGCTTACTGCACCGCAGTCTCCAACCACTGCTCACTGTCACAGTTCTTCTGCACCCCAGCCTCGAAACTCTGCACTCTGTAACAGTCTTTCTGCACCCCAGTCTCCAACCTCTTTTCTCTGCAACGATCCTTCTGAAAGTCAGTCTCCATCCTCTCCTCTGCAACAGTCCTTCTGTACCCCAGTGTACAGACTATGCTTTGTGTAAGATCCTTTTGCATCCCTTTTTCAAACCCTTCCTCTCTGTAACAGTCCTTCTGCACCCCAGTATCCAACATCTGCTCTCTGTAAAGGTCCTTCTGTACCCCAGTCTCCAAAATCTGCTCTCTGTATCAATCCTTCTGCACCTCAGTATTCAAACTCTGCTCTCTGTAACAGGCCTGCTGCACCCCAGTCTAAAAACTCTGCTCTCTGCAAAAGTTTTTCTACACCCCAGTCTCCAACCTCTGCTCTCTGCAACGATCTTTCTGCATCCCAGTCTACAACGTCTGCTCTCTGCAACAGTCCTTCTGCACCCCACTTTCCAACCTCTTCTCGCAGCTACAGTACTTCTGCAACCCAGTCTCCAACTTCTGCTCTCTGCAACATTTCTTCTGCACCCAAGTCTCCAATCTGTGCTCTCTGTAACTTTCTTGCTGCACCCCAGTCTCCATGCTCTGCTCTCTGCAGCAGCCCTTTTACACCCCAGTAACCAAAACCTGCTCTGTGTAACGATCCTTCTGCACCTAAGTTTCCAACATCTGCTCTCTGAAACGATTCTTCTGCACCCCAGTCTCCAACCCCTGATCTCTGTATCAGTCCTTCTGCACCACAGTCTCCAAACTTTGCTCTCTGCCAAAGTCCTTATGCACCCAAGTCTTCAAAATCTGCTGTCTGTAACATTTCTTCTGCACCCCAGTCTCCAACCTGTGCTCTCTGTAACAGTCCTTATGCACCCTAGTCTCCAACATCTGCTCTCTGCAATGATCCTTCTTCTATCCAGTCTCCAAACTCTGCTCTCTGTAAAAGTCCTTTTGTTTCGCATTCTCCAACCTCTTCTCTTTATAACGGTCCATCTGCTCCCCAATTTGCAACCTCTGTTTTCTGTAACAGTCCTTCTGCACCCCAGTCTCCAAACTCTTCTCTCTGCAACGATCTTTCTACACCTCAGTCTCCAAGCTCTGCTCTCTGTAAAAGTCCTTCTGCACCTCAGTCTCCATCCTTTGCTCTCTGTAATGGTCCTTCTGCACACCAGTCTCCAATCACTGCTCTCTGTAACGCTCCTTCTGCACCCCAATTTCCAAAATCTGCTCTGTGTTACAGTCCTTCTAAGCCTCAGTATGAAATTTATGCTCTCTGAAACAATCCTTCTAAACAACAGTATCCAAACTGTGCTATCTGTAACAATCCTTCTGTACCCCAGTCTCCAATATCTGCTCTCTGTAACAGGTTTTCTGCAACCCTGGCTCCAAACTCTGCTCTCTTTAACAGGCCTTCTCAACCCCATTCTTTAACCTCTGCTCTCTGCAAAGTCCTTCTAAACCTCAGTCTCAAACCTCTGCTCTCTGCAACGATCCTTCTGCATCACAGTCTCTAACATCTGCTCTCTGTAGTAATCCTTCTGCACCCCGTTCTCTATACTTTGCTCTCTGTAACAGTCATTCTGAACGTCAGTCTCCAAACTCATCTCTCTGCAACGGCCCTTGTGCACCTCAGTATCCATCCTCTGTTCTCTGCAGCTGTCCTTCTGCACACCAGGCTATAAACTCTGCTCTCTGTAACAGTCCTTCTGCACCCCAGTCTCCAAACTCTGCTCTCTGCAACAGTCCTTCTGCACCCCAGTCTTTAACCTCTTTTCTCAGTAACACTTCTTCTGCACCCCAATATCCAAACTCTTCTCTCTGTAACACTCATTCTGCACCCCAGTCTCCATCTTCTTCTCTCTGTAAGAATCCTTTGACACCACTGTCTCCAACCTCTTCTCTCTGTAAAAGTCCTTCTGCACCTCAGTCTACCACCTCTGCTCTCTGTAACAGTCCTTCTGCACCTCAGTCTCCAACCTCTGTTCTCTGTAACAGGCTTACTGCACCCCAGTCTCCAACCTCTGCTCTCGGTAACAGTTCTTCTGCACCCCAATCTTGAATCTCTGCTCTCTGTAACAGTTTTCTGCACCACAGTCTCCAACATCTTTTCTGTACAACGATACTTCTGAACCTCAGTCTTCAATCTCTGCTCTCTGCAACAGTCCTTCTGCACCCCAATCTCCAGACTCTCCTTTCTGTAAGATACTTTTTCATCTCTTTCTGCAACCTCTCCTCTCTGTAACAGTCCTTCTGCAGCCCAGTATCCAAATTCTGCTCTCTGTAAAAGTCCTTCTCCACATCAGACTCCAAACTTTGCTCTCTATAACGGTCCTTCTGCACCCCAATTGCCAACCTCAGCTATTTGTAACAGTCCTTCTGATCCTCAGATTCCCACCTCTGCTCTCTGTAACAGTCCTTCTAAACCTCAGTCTGAAACATCTGCTGTCTGCAACAATCCTTCTGCACACCAGTCTCCAAACTGTGCTGTATGTAACGATCCTTCTGCACTCCAGTCTCCAACCTCTGCTCTCGGTAACAGGTCTTCTGCACCCCAGTCTTCAGACTCTGCTCTCTGTAACAACCCTTCTGCTACCCAGTCTCCAACCTCTTCTCTCTGCAACGATTCTTCTGCACCTCAGTTTCCAACCTCTGCTCTCTGCAACAGTCCTTCTAAACCGCAGTCTCCAACCTCTGTTCTCTGCAATGATTCTTCTGCATCCCAGTCTCTAACAACTGCTCTCTGTAACAGTCCTTCTGCACCCAAGTCTACAACCTCTGCTCTCTGCTACAGTACTTCTGCACCCCAGTCTCCAAACTCTGCTCTCTGCAACATTTCTTCTGCACCCAAGTCTCCAAACTGGGTTCTCTGTAACTTTCCTGCTGAAACCCAGTCTCCAAACTCTGCTCTCTGTAGCGATCCTTCTGTACCTCATTCTCTAACCTGTGCTCTCTGCAACGATCCTTCTACACCCCAGTCTCCAAGTTCTGCAATCTGTAACAGTCCTTCTGCACTGCAGTCTCAAAACTCTGCACTCAGAAATGATCTTTCTGCACCTCAATCTCAGACCTCTGTTCTCTTTAATAGTCCTTCTGCTTCCCAGTCTCCAACATCTGTTTTCTGCAACGATCCTTCTTCTCCGCAGGCTCCAACCTCTGCTCTCTGCAACGGTCTTTCTACATCCCAGGATCCAACATCTGCTCTCTGAAACAGTCCTTCTACACCTCAGTCTAAAGACACGGCTCTCTACAAAAATCCTTCTGCACTCGAGTTTTCAAACATTGCTCTCTGTAACAGTCCTGAACCTCAGTCTACAAAATGCTCTCTGTAATATCCTTCATCAACCTAGTCTCAAAAATCTGCTCTCTTTAACAGTTCTTCTGAACCAGAATCTCCAAACTCTGCTCTATGTAACAGTTCTTATGCAACCCAGTCTTCAAGCTCTACTCTCTGTTACAGTCCTGCTGCACCCGAATCAAAACTCTGCACTCTGTAACAATCCTTCTGAACCCCAGTCTCAAAACTCTGCTCTCTTTAACAGTTCTTCTGAACCAGAATCTCCAAACTCTGCTCTCTGTAACACTCCTTATGCAACCCAGTCTCCATCCTCTGCTTTTTTTTAGAATCCTTCTGCACCCCAGTCTCCAACCTCTGCTCTCCGTAAAAGTTCTTCTGCACCTCAGTCTCCAAACTCTGCTCTCTGTAACGATTCTTCTGCAACTCAGTCTCCACCCTCTTCTCTCTGCAATGGTTCTTCTGCACCCCAGTCTCCAAACTCTGCTCTTTGTAACAGTCATTCTATACCGCAGTCTCCAACCTCTTCACTCTGTAACGGTCGTTCTGCACCACAATTGCCAAACTTTTCTTTCTATATTAGTGCTTCTGCACCTCAGACTTCAACTTATGCTCTCTGTAACAGTCCATCTGTACCTCAGTCTGAAACCTCTGCTCTCTGCAACGATCATTCTGTACCACAGTCTACGAACTGTGCTATCTGTGACAGTCCTTTTGCACCCCAGTCTCCAACCTCTGCTCTCTGTAAAACGCCTTCTGCACTCCAGTTTTCAACTGCTCTCTGTAACAAGCGTTCTGCACTCCAGTCTCCAAACTCTTCTCTCTGCAACAATCTTTCTGCACCTCAGTTTCCATCCTCTACTCTCTGCAACAATTATTCTGCACCCCAGTCTCCAACCTCTGCTTTCTGTAAGATTCTTCTGCACCTCAGTCTCCAACTTCTGCTCTCTGTATAAGTCCATATGCACCCCAGTATCCAAACTCTGCTCTCTGTAACAATCTTAGGCAACTAAATCTCCAACTTCAGCTCTATGCATCGGTCCTTCTGCACCCCAGTCTCCCAACTCTGTTCTCTGCAACAGTCCTTCTGCACCACAGTCTCCAAAGTCTGCTTTCTGTAATAGTTCTTCTGTACCCCAGTCTCCAACCTCTGCTCTCTGTAACAGTTCTTCTGCACCTCAGTCTACAACCTCTACTCTCTTCAACATTTCTTCTGCACCCCAGTCTCCAACCTGTGCTCTCTGTAACTGTCCTTCTGCAACCCAGTCTCCAACATCGGCTCTCTGTAAGTATCGTTCTTCACCATATTCTCCAACCTCTGCTCTCCTCAACGATCATTTCGCACCACAGTCTCCAACCTCTGCTCTCTGCTACGATCCTTCTGCACCCCAGTCTTCAACCACTGGTCTCTTTAACAGTCCTTATGCAGCTAAGTCTCCAACCTATGCTCCCTGTAAGATACTTCTGCACACCAGTCTACAACATCTGCTCTCTGCAATGATCCTTTAGAACCCCAGTCTGCAAACTCTGCTCCCTGTAACAGTCCTTCTGTACAGCAGTTTCCAAAATCTGCTCTCTGTAACGGTCCTTCTACACCCCAGTCTGCAAACTCTACTTTCTGTATTAGTTTTTCTGCACCCCAGTCTTCAAACTCTGCTCTCTGTAACAGTTCTTCTGCACCTCAGTCTCCAAACTCTACACTCTGCAACAGTCCTCTGCACCCCAGTCTACACCCTCTGCTCTCGGTAACAGTTCTTCTGCACCCCAATCTCCAAACTCTGCTCTCTGTAACACGCCTACTGCACTCCAGTCTCCATCCTGTGATCTCTGTAACAATTCGTCTGGATATCAGTCTCCAACCTCTGCTCTATACAACGTTCCTTCTGCTCCTCAGTCTCCAAACACTTCTCTCTATAGAAGTCCTTCTGCAACTCAGTGTCCAAACTCTGCTCTCTATAACAGTTCTTCTGCACCCCAATCTCAAAAGTCTGCTCTCTGTAACAGGCCTTCTGCATGCCAGTCTTATAACTCAGCTCTCTTTAATAGGCCTTCTGCACCCAAGTCTCCAACCTCTGCTCTCTGCAGCGATCCTTCTGCACCCTAGGATCCAACATCTGCTCTCTGCAACAGTACTTCTTCACCCCAGTCTCCAACCTCTGCTCTCTGCAACAGTCTTTCTGCACCCCAGTCTCCAACCGCTACTCTCTGTAAGAACCTTCTGCACCACAGTCTTTAACCTCTTCTCTCTGTATCAGTCCTTCTGCACCCAGGTCTCCAAACTCTGCTCTCTAAAATATTTCTACTGCACCCGAGTCTCCAACCTGTGCTCTCTGTAACAGTCCTTCTGCACCCCAGATTCCAACATCTGCTCTCTTCAATTATCCTTCTTCTACCCAGTCTCCAAACTCTGTTCTCTGTAAAAGTACTTTTGTATCACAGTCTCCAACCTCTTCTCTTTGTAACGGTCCATCTGCTCCCCAATTGCCAAACTCTGCTTTCTGTAACAGACCTTCTGCACCCCAGTCTCCAAACTCTTCTCTCTGCAAGGATCCTTCTGCACCTCAGTCTCCTACCTCTGCTCTCTGTAAAAGTCCTTCTGCACCTCAGTCTCCATTCTTTGCTCCCTGTAATGGTCCTTCTGAACCGCAGTATCCAATCTCTGCTCTCTTTAACAATCCGTCTGCACCTCTGTGTCCAATGTCTGCTCTCTGTAACAGTCATTCTGCACCCCAGTCTCTAAACTCTGCTCTCTGTAACAGTTCTTCTATACCGCAGTCTCCAAACTCTACTCTCTATAACGGTCCTTCTGCACCCCAATTGCCAAACTCTGCTTTCTGAAACAGTTCTTCTGAACCTCAGACTCAAAACTCTGCTCTCTGTAACAGACCTTCTAAGCCTCAGTCTGAAACCTCTGCTGTCTGCAACAATCCTTCTAAACCCCAGTCTCAAAACTGTGCTATCTGTAACAATCCTTCTGCACCCCAGTCTTCAACATCTGCTCTCTGTTACAGGTCTTCTGCAACTCAGCCACCAAAGTCTGCTCTCTGTAACAGGCCTTCTTCAGCCCAGTCTCCAACCTCTTCTCTCTGCAACAGTCCTTCTGCACCCCAGTCTCCAACCTCCGCTCTCTGTAAGATCCTTCTGCACCCCGTTTTCCAAACTTTGCTCTTAGTAACAGTCATTCTGCACCTCAGTCTCCAGCCACATTCCTCTGCAATGGCCCTTCTGCACCCCAGTATCCAACCTCTGTTCTCTGTAGTAGTCATTCTGCACCCCAGTCTCAAACCTCTGCTCTCTGCTACAGTCCTTCTGCACCCCAGTCTCCAACTTCTGCTCTCTGCTACATCTCTTCTGCAACCAGTCTTTAAACTGTGCTCTCTGTAACTATCTTACTAAACCCCGGTCTCCAAATTCTGCTCTCTGTAGCAATCCTCCTGCACCTCAGTCTCAAACCTCTGCTGTCTGCAATGATACCTCTGCTTTCTGCAACAGTGCTTCTGACCCCAGTGTCCAACCTCTGCTGTCTGTAACATCCTTCTGCACCCCAGTTTCCAATCAATCTCTGCTCACTGCAACATTTCTTCTGCACCCCAGTCTCCAAACTGTGCTCTCTGTAACTGTCTTTATGACCCCAGTCTCCAACCTCTGCTCTTTGTAACGATCCTTCTGCACCTCAATCTCCAACCTCTGCTCTCTGCAACGATCCCTCTGTACCCCAGTTTCTATCCTCTGCTCTCTGTTACAGTCCTTCTAGACTTCAGTCTCCTACCTCTCCTATCTGTACAAATCATTCTTCACCTCAGTCTCCAAACTCTGCTCTTTTTAACAGTCTTTCTGTACCTCAGTCTCCAATCTCTGCTCTCTGCAACACTCCTTCTGCAACCCCGTCTCCAACCTTTGCTCTCTGTAACAGTTCTTCTGCACCCCAATCTCGAAACTCTGCTCTCTGTAACAATCCTTCTGCACCTCAGTCTCCAGAGTCTGCTCTCTTTAACAGTCCTTCTGCACCCTAGTCTCCAACATCTGCTCTCTACAACGGTCCTTCTGCACCAAAGTTTCCAAACTCTGCTCTCTCTAAGAGTCCTTCTGTACCGCAGTCTCCAACCTCTTCTCTTTATAACTGTCCTTCTGCACCCCAATTTCCAACCTCTGCTTTCTGTAACAGTACTTCTGCACCTCAGATTCCAACCTCTGCTCTCTGTAACAGTCCTTCTAAGCCTCAGTCTGAAACATCTGCTCTCTGCAACAACCCTTCTGCACCCCAGTTTCCAAAATGTGCTTTCTTTAACAATTCTTTTGCACCCCAGTCTTCAACCTCTGCTCTCTGTAACAGGTCTTCTGCATCCCAGTCTGCAAACTCTGCTCTCTGTAAGAGGCCTTCTGCACCCCAGTCTTCAACCTCTTCTCTCTGCAATGATCCTTCTGCACCTCAGTATCCAAACTCTGTTTTCTGCAACGATCCTTCTGCACCACAGTTTCCAACCTCTGAACTCTGTAACAGTCCTCCTGCACCCCAGTCTCCAAACTTTTTTCGCAGCTACAGTATTTCTGAAACACTTCTTCTGCACCCAAGTATCTAACCTGTGCTCTCTGTAACTGTCCTGCTTCACCCCAGTCTCCAACCTCTGCTCTCTGTAGCGATCCTTCTGCACCTCATTCTTCAACCTCTGCTCTCTGCAATGATCCTTCTGCACCTCAGTCTCAATCCTCTGCTCTCTGTAAGAATCCGTTTGCACCCCAGTCTCCAAACTCTCCTCTATGTAAATGTCCTTCTGCACTTATGTCTCCAAATTCTGCAATCTGTAACAGTCCTTCTGCACCCCAGTCTCAAACTTCTGTACTCAGAAATGATCTTTCTGCACCCCAGTCTTCAAACTCTGCTCTCTGTAACAGGCTTCTGAACGCCAGTTTCTGCACCTTAGTCTCCAACCTCTGCTCTCTTTAATAGTCCTTATGCACCAAGTCTCCAACATCTGCTCTCTGCAAGGATCTTTCTTATCCTCAGTCTTCAACCTCTGCTCTCTGCAATGGTCCTTTTACATCCCAGTTTCCAAAATATGCTCTCTGTAACAGTCCTTCTGCACATCAGTCTCAAAACTCTGCTCTCTGAAACAGTCCTTCTGCACCCCTGTCTCCAACCTCTGCTCTCAGTAACAGTACTACTGTTAACCCTCTACTCTCTGTAAAAGTCCTTCTGCACCTCTGTCTCCAAACTCTGATCTCTATAAGATCCTTCTGCAATCCATTCTCCAAACCCTGCTCTCTGTAAGAGTCTTCTGCACTCCAGTCTCCAAACTCTGCTCTCTGTAACGGGCCTTCTGCACCCCAGTCTTCAAACTCTGCTCTCTGTAACAGGCTTCTGAACGCCAGTCTCCAACCTGTGCTCTCTGCATCGATCCTTCTGCACCCCAGTATCCAAACTATGCTCTCTGTAACAGTCCTTCTGCACCCCAGAATCCAACATCTGCTCTCTGTAGCAGTCCTTCTGCTCCTCAGTCTGAAAACTCGGCTCTCTGCAAAAATCCTTCTGCACCCGAGTTTCCAAAGTTTGCTCTCTGTAATAGTTCTTCTGAGCCTCAGTCTACAAAATGCTTTCTGTAAGATCCTTCTGCAACCCAGTCTCGAAATTGTTCTATCTGTAACAGTCCTTCGGCACCCAAGTCTGCAAACTCTGCTCTCTGTAACAGTCCTTCGGAACCCAAGTCTCTAACCTCTGCTCTCTACAACAGTCCTTCTGCACCCCAGTCTTCAACCTGTGCTCTCTGCAACAGTTCTTCTGCATCCCAGTCTCCAAACTCTGCTCTCTGCTATAGTACTTCTGCACCCCAGTCTCCAACATCTGCTCTCTGTATCAGTTCTTTTCCACCTCAGTCTCCAACCTCTGCTCTCTGCAGCATTCCTTTTACACCCCAGTAAACAAAATCTGCTCTGTGTAATGATCCTTCTGAACCTTAGTTTCCAACCTCTGCTCTCTGCAATGATCCTTCTCCACCCCAGTCTCCAACCTCTGATTTCTGTATCAGTCCTTGTGCACCCCTGTCTCCAACCTCTGCTCTCAGTAGCATTCCTTCTGCAACCTAATCTCCAAACTCTGCTCTCTGTAACACTCCTTCTGCACCCCAGTCTCCACCCTCTACTCTCTGTAAAAGTCATTGTGCACCTCAGTCTCCAACTTCTGCTCTCTGTAAGATCCTTCTGCCACCCATTCTCCAAACGCTGCTCTCTGTAACAGTCTTCTGCAACCCAGTCTCCCAACTCTGCTCTCTGTAACAGGCCTTCTGCACCCCAGTCTTCAAACTCTGCTCACTGTAACAGGCTTTCTGAACCCCAGTCTCCAAACTCTGCTCTCTGCAACGATCCTTCTACACCCCAGTCTCCAAACTCTGCTCTCTGTAACATTCTTTCTCTACCCCAGGATCCAACATCTGCTCTCTGAAAGAGTCCTTCTGCACCTCAGTCTGAAAACTCGGCTCTCTGCAAAAATTCTTCTGCACCTGAGTTTCCAAACTTTGCTTTATGTAACAGTTTTTCTAAACCTCAGTCTACAAAATGCTCTGTGTAAGATCCTTCTGCAACCCAGTTTTGAAATTTTGCTTTCGTTAGCAGTCCTTCTGCAATCCAGTCTCCAAACTCTGCTCTCTGTAACAGGCGTTCTTCACCCCAGCCTTCAATCTCTGCTCTCTGTAATAGGCCTTCTGCACCCCAGTCTCCAACCTCTTCTCTCTTCAAAACTCCTTCTTCACCTTAGTCTCCTACCTCTGCTTTCTGCAACAGTCCTTCTGCACGACAGTCTCCATCCTCTGCTCTCTGTAACAATCCTTCTGCACCTTACTCTCCAAACTCTACTCTCTTCAAAGGTTCTTCTGCACCCCAGTCTCCACAATCTGTTCTCTGCAACAGTCCTTCTGCACCCCAGTCTCCAAACTCTGATCTCTGTAACAATCCTTCTGCACCTCACTCTCCAATCTCTGCTCTCTGCAAAGGTTCTTCTGCACCCCAGTCTCCACAATCTGTTCTCTGTATCAGTCATTTTACACCCCAGTTACCAAAATCTGCACTGTGTAACAGTCCTTCTGCACCTTAGTTTCCAACCTCTGCTCTCTGCAACGATCCTTCTGTACCCCAGTCTAAAACCTGTTCTCTCTCTAACAGTCCTTCTGCACCCCAGTCTCCAACATCTGCTCTCTGCAACGATCCTTCTTCTACCCAGTCTCCAAACTCTGCTCTCTGTAAAAGTCCTTTTGTATCGCAGTCTCCAACCTTTTCTCTTTGTAACGGTCCATCTGCTCCCCAATTGCCAACCTCTGCTTTCTGTAACAGTCCTTCTGCACCCCAGTCTCCAAACTCTTCTCTCTGCAATGATCTTTCTATAGCTCAGTCTCCAAACTCTGCTCTCTGTAAAAGTCCTTCTGCACCTCAGTCTCCATTCTTTGCTCTCTGTAATTCTCCTTCTGCACCCCAGTCTCCAATCTCTTCTCTCTGTAACAATCCTTCTGCATCTCAGTCTCAAACATCTGCTCTCTGCAAAGGTTCTTCTGCACCCCGTGTACACACTCTGCTCTGTAACAGTCCTTCTTTATGGCAGTCTCCAAGCTCTTCTTTCTATAACGGTCCTTCTATACCCCAATTTCCAACCTCTGCTCTCTGTAACAGTTCTTTTAAGCCTCAGTCTAAAACTTCTGCTCTCTGCAACAATCCTTCTAAACAACAGTCTCCAAACTGTGCTATCTGTAACAATTCTTCTGCACCCCAGTCTCCAACATCTGCTTTCTGTAACAGGTTTTCTGCAACCCAGTCTCCAACCTCTGCTCTCTGCAAAAGTTCTTATACACCCCAGTCTCCAACTCTGTCTCTGCAACGATCCTTCTGCATCCCAGTCTCCAACAACTGATCTGTAAGATCCTTCTGCACCCCGTTCTCCAAACTTTGCTCTCTGTAACAGTCATTCTGCACCTCAGTCTCCAACCTTATCTCTCTGCAACGGCCCTTGTGCACACCAGTATCCAAACTCTGTTCTCTGCAGCTGTCCTTCTGCACCCCAGGCTACAAACTCTGCTCTCTGTAAAAGTCCTCCTGCACCCCAGTCTCCAAACTCTACTTTTCGTATCTGATATTCTGCACCTTAGTCTAAAACCTCTGCTCTCTGTAACAGTCCTTCTGCACCTCAGTCTCCAACCTCTGCTCTCTGCAACAGTTCTTCTACAGCCCAGTCTCAAACCTCTGCTCTCTGCTACAGTTTTTCTGCACCCCAGTCTCCAACCTCTGCTCTCTGCAATATTTCTTCTGCACCAAAGTCTCTAACCTGGGCTCTCTGAAACTATCCTACTGCACCCTGGTCTCCAAACTCTGCTCTCTGTAGCGATCCTTGTGCACCTCAGTCTCAAAACTCTGCTCCCTGCAACGATCCTTCTGCATCCCAGTCTCCCATATCTGCTCTCTGCAACGGTCCTTCTGCACACCAGTCTCCAAACTCTGTTGTCTGCAACAGTCCTTCTGCACCCAAGTCTTTAAGCTCAGCTCTCTGTAACCATCCTTCTGCACCTAATGTCCAAACTCTGCTCTCTGTAACAGGCCTTCTGCACCACAGTATCCAACCTCTGTTTCTGTAACAGTTCTACTGAACCCCAGTGTCCATTCTCTGCTCTCTGTAAGAATCCTTTGACACCCTTTTCTCCAACCTCTCCTCTCTGTTAAAGTCATTCTGCACCTAAGTATCCAACCTCTGCATTCTGTAATGGTCCTTCTGCACCCCAGTCTCCATCCTCTGCTCTCTGTATAAGTCTTTCTGCACCCAAGTCTCCAAACTCTGCTCTCTGTAACAGGCCTTCTGGACCCCAGTCTCCAACCTCTGCTCTCTGCAAAAGTCCTTCTACACCCCAGTCTCCAACCTCTGCTCTCTGCAACGATCCTTCTGCATCCCAGTCTCCAACGTCTGCTCGCTGTAAGATCCTTCTGCACCCTGTTCTCCAAACTTTGCTCTCTGTAACAGTCATTCTACACCTCAGTCTCCAACCTTATCTCTCTGCAACGGCCCTTGTGCACACCAGTATCCAACCTCTGTTCTCTGCAGCTGTCCTTCTGCACCCCGGGCTACAAACTCTGCTCTCTGTAACAGTCCTTCTGCACCCAAGTCTCCAAACTCTACTTTCTGTATCAGTTATTCTGCACCCAGTCTAAAAATTCTGCTCTCTGTAACAGTCCTTCTGCACCTCAGTCTCCAACCTCTGCTCTCTGCAACAGTCCTTCTACACCCCAGTCTCCAACCTCTGCTCTCGGCTACAGTCCTTCTGCACCCCAGTCTTCAACCTCTGCTCTCTGCAACATTTCTTCTGCACCAAAGTCTCTAACCTGGGCTCTCTGAAACTATCCTACTGCACCCCGGTCTCCAAACTCTGCTCTCTGTAGCGATCTTTGTGCACCTCAGTCTACAACCACTGCTCTGTGCAATGATCCTTCTGCATCCCAGTCTCCCATATCTGCTCTCTGCAACGGTCCTTCTGCACCCCAGTCTCCAAATTCTGTTGTCTGCAACAGTCCTTCTGCATCCAAATCTTCAAGCTCAGCTCCCTGTAACAGTCCTCCTGCAAATCAGTGTCCAACCTCTGCTCTCTGTAACCATCCTTCTGCACCTCATGTCCAAACTCTGCTCTCTGTAACAGGCCTTCTGCACCACAGTATACAACGTCTGCTTTCTGTAACAGTTCTATTGAACCCCAGTCTCCATTCTCTTCTCTCTGTAAGAATCCTTTGACACCCTTTTCTCTAACCTCTCCTCTCTGTAAAAGTCATTCTGCACCTAAGTATCCAAACTTTGCAATCTGTAATGGTCCTTCTGCACCCCAGTCTCTATCCTCTGCTCTCTGTATACGTCCTTCTGCACCCAAGTCTCCAAACTCTGCTCTCTGCAACATTTCTTCTGCACCCCAGTCTCTAACCTGTGCTCTCTGTGACAGCCCTTCTGCACCTCAGTCTCCAACATCTGCTCTCTGCAACGATCCTTCTTCTATCCAGTCTCCAAACTCTGCTCTCTGTAAAAGTTCTTTTTTATCGCCGTCTCCAACCTCTTCTCTTTGTAACGGTCGATCTGCTCCCCAATTGCCAACCTCTGCTTTCTTTAACAGTACTTCTGCACCCCAGTCTCCAACATCTGCTCTCTGCAATGATCTTTCTTCTATTCAGTCTCCAAACTCTGCTCTCTGTAAAAGTCATGTTGTATCGCAGTCTCCAACCTCTTTTCTTTGTAATGGTCCAACTGCTCCGCAATTGCCAACCTCTGCTTTCTGTAACAGTTCTTCTGCACCGCAGTTTCCAAACACTTCTCTCTGCAATGAACCTTCTGCACCTCAGTCTCCAATCTCTGCTCTCTGTAACAATCCTTCTGCACCTCTGTCTCCACCGTCTGCTCTCTGTAACAGGCCTTCTGCACCCCAGTCTCCAAACTCTGCTCTCTGTAACAGTCCTTCTGTACCGCAGTCTCCAACCTCTTCTTTCTATAACGTTACTTCTGCACCCCAATGGCCAAACTCTACTTTCTGAAAGAGTCCTTCTTCACCTCAAACTCCAAATTCTGCTCTCTGTAACAGTCCTTATAAGACTCTGTCTGAAACCCCTGCTCTCTGCAACAATCTTTCTAAACCCCAGTCTTCAAACTGTGCTATCTGTAACAATCCTTCTGAACCCCAGTCTCAAACATCTGCTCTCTGTAACAGGTCTTCTGAAACTCAGTCTCCAAAGTCTGCTCTCTGTAACAGGCCTTCTGCACCCCAGTCTCCAACCTCTTTTCTCTGCAACGATTCTTCTGCAACTCAGTCTCCAACCTCTGCTATCTGCAACAGTCCTTCTGCACCCCAGTCTCCAAATTCTGCTCTCTGTAAGATCCTTCTCCACCCCGTTCTCCAAACTTTGCTCTCTGTAACAGTCATTCTGCACCTCAGTCTCCAACCTCATCTCTATGCAATGGCCCTTCTGTACCCCAGTATCCAACCTCTGTTCTCTGCAGCAGTCCTTCTGCACACCCAGCTACAAACTCTGCTCTCTGTAACAGTCCTTCTGCACCCCAGTCTTAAAACTGTACTTTCTGTATCAGTTATTCTGCATCCCAGACTGAAACATCTGCTCTCTGTAACAGTCCTTCTGCACCCCAGTCTCCAAACTGTGCTCTCTGTAACTGTCTTTCTGACCCCAGTCTCCTACCTCTGCTCTTTGTAACGATCCCTCTGCACCTCAGTCTCCAAACTCTGCTCTCTGAAACAGTCCTTCTGCCTTCCTGTCTCCAAACTCTTCCTTCTGTAACAGTCGCTCTGTATCCCTTCACCAAACTCTGCTCTCTGTAACAGGCCTTTTGCACCACAGTCTCCAAACTGTGTTCTCTGGAACAGTCCTTCTCCACCCCAGTCTCAAACCTCTGCTCTCTACAAAGTTCCTTCTGCACGCCAGTCTCCAAGCTCTGTAATTTCCAACAATCCTTCTGCACCTCAGTTCCCAAACTCTGACTTCTACAATGGTCCTACTGCACCCCAGTCTCTAACATCTCCTTTCTGCAAAGATCATTTTGCTCCACAGTCTCCAACCTCTTCTCTCTGCAAAAGTCCTTCTGCACCCCAGTCTCCAACCTCTGCTCTCCGTAAGATCCTTCTGCATTCCAGTTCCCAAACTCTGCTCTCTGTAACATTCCTTCTCTACCCCAGTGCCCAATCTCTGCTCTCTGCAACAGTCCTTCTACACGCCAGTCTCCAACCTCTGTTTTCGGCAAAAGTCCTTCGGCACCCGAGTCTCCAAACTCTGCTCTGGGTATCATTTCTTCTTCACCTGAGTCTCCAAACTCTGCTCTATGTAATATCTTTCTGCAAACCAGTCTTTAAACTCTGCTCTCTGTAACTGTCCTTCTGCACCCCAGTCTCCAACCTCTGCTCTGTGCAACAGTTCGTCTGCACCCCAGTCTCCAACATCTGCTCTCTGAAAGATCCTTCTGCACCCCAGTCTCCAAACTCTGATCTCTGTCACAGTCTTATTCACCCCAGCCTCCAACCTCTGCTCTCTGTAAAAATCCTTCTGCACCTAAGTCTCCAACATCTGCTCTCTGCAACGGTCCTTCTGCACCCTATTCTCCAACATCTCTTATCTGCAAGAGTCCTCCAGCACGTAATATCCAAACTCTATTCCCTGCAACAATCCTTCTGCACCATAGTCTCCAACTTCGGCTCTCTGTAACAGTTCTTCTGCACCCCAGTCTTCAACATCTACTCTGAAAAATTACTTCTTCACCCCAGTCTCCAACCTCTTCTCTCTGTAACAGTCCTTCTGTACCGCAGTCTCTAACTTCTACTCTCTGTAAGAAACTGCACCCCAGTTTCCAAACTCTGCTCTCTGTAACATTCCTTCTCAACCCAAGTCTCCAACCTCTGCTCTCTGCAACAGTCCTTCTGCACCCCAGTCTCCAACCTCTGCTTTCTGTATCAGTCCTTCTGCACCACAGTCTCCTAATTCTACTCTCTGTAATAGTCCTTCTGCACCTCAGTCTCCAAACTCTGCTCTCATCAGAAGTCCTTCTGCATCCCATTCTCAAACCTCTACTATTTGCAACAGTCCTTGTGTACCCTAGTCTCCAAACTCTGCTCTCTGTAACAGTCCTTCTATACTGCAGTCTCCAACCTCTGCTCTCTGTAAGGTTCATTCTTGACCCAAGTCTCCAACCTCTGCTTTCTTTATAAGTCCTTCTGCATCCCAGTCTCCAAACTCTGCTCTCTGTAACAGTCCTTGTGAATCTCAGTCTCAAACATCTGCTCTCTGTAACAGTACTTCTTCACCCAGTCTTCAAAATCTACTCTCTGCAATGATCCTTCTACACCCCAGTCTTCAAACTCTGCTCTGTGTAACAGTCCTTCTGCAACCCAGTGTCCAATCTCTGCTCTCTGCAACGATCCTTCTGCATCCCAGTCTCCAACATCTGCTCTCTGCAACTGTCCTTCTGCACTCAAGTCTCCAAACTCTGCTCTCTGCAATGATCTTTCTGCACACCAGTCTCCAAACTCTGCTCTCTGTAACAATCCTACTGCACCTTAGTCTCCAAATTCTGCTCTAGGTAATATCATTCTGCAAGCCAGTCTCCAAACTCTGCTCTCTGTAACAGCCCTTCGGCACCCAGTCTCCAAAGTTTCCTCTCTGTAACAGTCCTTCTTCACCCCAGTCTTCTAACTCTACTCTCTGCAACAGTCCTTCTACACCCCAGTCTTCAACCTCTGCTCTGTGTAACAGTCATTCTGCAACCCAGTGTTCGATCTCTGCTCTCTGCAACGATCTTTCTGCATCTCAGTCTCCAACATCTGCTCTCTGCAACCGTTCTTCTGCACTCAAGTCTCCAAACTCTGCTCTCTGCAATGATCCTTCTGCACACCAGTCTCCAAACTTTGTTCTCTGCAATGATCCTACTGCACCTCAGTCACCAACCTCTGCTCTCTGTAACAATCCTTGTGCACCTCAGTCTCCAAACTCTGCTCTAGGTAATATCCTTCTGCAACCCAGTCTCCAAACTCTGCTCTCTGTAACAGCCCTTCTGCACCCAGTCACCAAACTTTCATCTCTGTAACAGGCCTTCTGCACCCCAGTCTTCAAACTCTGCTCTCTATATCAGTCCTTCTGCACCCCAGTCTCCAAACTCTGCTCTCTGTAACAGTCTTTCTGCATCTCAGTCTCCTACCTCTGCTCTCTGCAACAGTTCTTTTGCAAACCAGTGTCCAACATCTGCACTCTGAAACAGTTCTTCTCCTTCCCAGTCTCCAACCTCTGCTCTCTGTAACAGTCCTTATGTATTGCAGTCTCCAAACTCTGCTCTCTGTAACGGTCTTTCTGCACCTCAGTCTCCAACCTCTGCTTTCTGTATCAGTCCTTCTGCAACCCAGTCTCCAACCTCTACAATCTGCAACAGTCTTTCTTTACTTCAGTCTCCAAATACTACTCTCTGCAAAAGTCCTTCAGCACCCAAGTCTCCAAAACCTGCTCCATGGAGCAGTCTTTCTTCACCCCAGTCTTCAACCTCTGCTCTGTGTAGCAGTCCTTCTGCACCCCAGTGTCCAACCTCTGTTCTCTGTAATAATCCTTCTGCACCCCAGTCTCAAACCTCTGCTTTCTGTAACAGTCTTTCTGCACCATATTTTCCACCACTGCTCTCTGTTACAGTCTTTGCATACCGTAGTCTCCAACTTCTGCTCTCTGTAACAGTCCCTCTACACCTCAATTTCCAACCTCTGCTTTCTGTAACCGTCTTTCTGCACCTCAGTCTCCAACCTCTGCTCTCTGTAACAGTCTTTCTGCACCTCAGTCTGAATCCTCAAGTCTTTGCACGATCCTTCTGCACCCCAGTATCCAACCAGTGCTCTCTGTAACAGTCGTCCTGCACCCCAGTCACCAACCTCTGGTCTCTGTAAGATCCTTCTGCAATCCAGCCTCAAAATTCTTCTCTCTATAACAGTCCTTCTTCAAACCAGTCTCCAACCTCTGCTCTCTTTTGCAGGCCTTCTGCACCCCAGTCTCCAAACTCTGGTCTCTGAAACAGTCCTTCGGCACGCCAGTTTCCAACCTTTGCTCTCTGTAAAGGTCCTACTGCACCCCAGTCGCCCACCGCTGCTTTGTATATCATAATTTTTCACCCCAGTCTACAAAGTCTGCTCTGTGTAACAGTCCTTCTGCATGTCAGTCTCCAACCTCTGCTCTCTGCAACAGTCCTTCTGCACCCCAGTCTCCATCCTCTGCTTTTTGCAAAATTCCTTCTGCACCTCAGTCTCCAAACTCTGCTCTCTGAAACAGTCCTTTTGCACCCCTGTCTCCAGACTCTTCCCTCTGTAACAGTCGTTCTGCATCCCTTCACCAAACTCTGCTCTCTGTAACAGGCCTTCTGCACTCCAGTCTCAAACCTCTGCTCTCTACAAAGATCCTTCTGCACCCCAGTCTCCAAGCTTTGTAATCTCCAACAATTCTTCTGCACCTCAGTTCCCAAACTCTGGCTTCTGCAATGGTCCTACTGCACCCCAGTCTCTAACATCTTCTCTCTGCAATGATCTTTTTGCTCCACAGTCTCCAACCTCTTCTCTCTGCAAAAGTCCTTCTGCACCCCAGTCTTTAACCTCTGCTCTCTGTAAGATCCTTCTGCACCCCAG
>NW_027522733.1:0-82552 GCF_052094955.1 Ictidomys tridecemlineatus
GTGCTATGTGCAATGCGACTTTGACTTGCATTTTCCTAATGGATATTGATTCTAAGTTTTAAATAAACACCATTTCTGTGTTTCTCCTTCACATGTGGAAAGACCCATGTATACACTCGAGTTTCTGTGGATATTTTTAATGAAGTAATACCATATACGCCTTTTGGATTTGACTCCTTTCACTTAGGATGTTTGCAATTTTCAGTTATATTGTAGCCTGTTTAAGTATTTTAGTTTATTCCTCTTTATTGTGACTGATTTCCATCTTATGAAAATGCCACATTTCTTTGTTCATTTCCCACTGGATAGTAATTTTTACTTTGTGTCTGTGTGGGTGAGGTACTGCAGATTGAACAAGGAGCCTCCTGCACACAAAACAATGTTCTACCACTAAGCCAAAGCCCAAAACTTTTAAAATTTTTGTTTTGAGACAGGGTCTTGTAAATTTGCCAAGGTTGTCCCTGAATTTGTGATCCTCCTGCCTCAGCTTCTTGAGTAGCTAGATTATAGACCTGCCTGGTCATTTTCACTTTTTGACTAATATAAATAAGATTTGTATATATAATATGAACATTATATATAATATGAACATTATATGAACATTCATGTACAAATCATTGGTGGACAACTTTTTTATTTATCTTGAGTTTGTAAGTAGGAGTGGAAGAGGTTAATTGTTAACTCCATATTTAAATTTCTGAAGAAGTTCCAGATCATTTTCAGACAAGTGGAACCAGCTTACCTTATTATTAAGAGTGGTGAATAAAGCTTCTGATTTCCTAACTCCATTAACAACACATAATTATCATTCCTTTTATTGTGATGACCCTGGAATGTGTGAAGTGCTTCATCAAATGTGCTTTAGCTTTGCCTTTCCTTGATGGCTAATCATTCTTAAATCTTTTAGAGTACTGTTAATTTGTCTCTCCTAAGCATGAGGAAAACACCATTGTATTATTGGAAATTTTAAGTTTTAGAGAGTTACCTCTTTATCTAATACTTTTATTTTTATTTTTGTGCAGTAAAATACTACAAGACTTCCAAGCTTGTTGTCTTTTCTCCATCTGTGCCCGAAAGAGCTGTTTGATGACTCTTTTTTTCCTTTTACTTTTTTTTTTACTTTTAAACTCCATAGCAAACAATTTCTTCACCAGGTCATGAGCAGGATCATAAAATTAAGGGGCACGAAGTCATACAGAGTTTGGTAAGGGATCAGAACTTAGCAGGAGTGGATCAGCTGAAGATAGTGGGGATGCTTCTAATATTGTGGCTTCTGATATCTGTCCATCTGGCAAAGTATGTAACATAAAGGAAAAACTTCATATGCCATGCGAAATCTATCCCAATAAGTGTACACCCATTCTGACCCCTCCTCTCCCTAGGGGGAAGCGAAGGCAGTCTTGAGGTTTCAGCCACTCAAAACTTTTTAGCAGAAATCACACTCTGAACTTCGCTCACCCACATCCCAGAAGAGAGAGGACGCTGATCTTCTCGCTTCATGCTGGGAACAGGTGATTGCCAAGACATTAATGAATCCAACAGCGAATTAACTGATCTCCATTGTTGCAGTTGAACTCAAGCCGTTGCCCTTGAATTGTGTTTGCACACTGAGGAGTCCCAGAGAAGCTGCAGAGGAAAGGCTCGATGCATATTCCCAAAAGGTTGGCCACGGACCTCTATAAATGTCCATCACAGGAAAATGAATTGTGAGAGATCAGAGGATTTTGACTCCTTCATGAGTCCACAGATATGCGACAGGCAACTTTCAAAATAACAGGTCCGTTTTGTGGTGAATGGAGACCAACAGCCAGTTTTACCAAGAGCTTTCTTTGCAGCCCAGGTGCTAGTATGGAGAGCAGCCAGGGCCACACCAAAACCAGAAATCTATGCCTCTCTGGGAGAGTTGCTGGTAAGTAGTTTATTTACCATCACAATTTTCAAAAACACTATGCCAGAATCAGGATATACCTACACCTTAAAAACATATTACAGAATATTGTACATATTTTCATTACCATTTTGATGGCATTTATGTAATGACCTATCGTAGCACCTTTCCGATGTGTGTCTAAGTTTCCACAATACTACTTGTATTGCCAGAGTAGAAATAACTTTAGAGGTTATCACAAAACCTGAGGGATTTAGCATGATGCCTCCAGTAATGGAAGAAAACCCAAAACATAACCAGAAACCCTGGGATGCCTAAATTCCTTAAGTGAGATGGTGTGTGTGGAAAATTACTTATGGTAAACAATAGATAAAGCTAAGTGTTAATCCTCTGCTTTTGATGAGCAGGACAGAAAGGAATAATTTTTAGGGAGAAAGTATAGGGACACATTTCCATTATGATACAATATAGCATAACAATAGACCTACCAAAATATCTGTTTAAATAAAAATCATTATTGTAGAAGAAGTTATGTTTAGAAACGTATTCATTCACTAACTAGTTGTTTTTATCTTTATCTTACAACACATGAATGCTTGGGGAGGGGAGTTGCAAGCAATTTATTAACTGTAATAAATCCCTGAAGCTTGTGAGTAATCTACTTCATACACAACGCCCCCTTCTTTAGGAATATTATATTTTGGGGTCAGTCATAAGTGACTTCATTCTCGGTCACCTGACTTTGAGATCACTGATTGGGAAAGAAAGATGCAGAGCTGCTTGTTTAGTGGGAACTGAGCCTATGGTCTCAATAAGGGATATGTTTAGGAGACAGGAGACACTGAGTTCCTCAGAACCCGCTGGGCTATGCTGCCTCACTTATGCCCACAGAGGCTTTATTTTTCTCAGCAAGATATCTACACCAGAACCACTGAACAGAAATATCCTCTCGCCTCTGTCAAGTCTCTGTTAGATCTTTTAGGTCCCACACAGTACCGTCTTTAAACAATCTTTTAAAAACTCTGCTCCATGGATGTACTTGACAGACCTTCTTCATTCTTCAAACCTTTACTGAGTGCACATTTACACAAGGTGTTTCCCTAGTGTTTAGAACACAAATGAGAGGCCCAACTAGGAACAGGAGGAGCACATATTCAAGATGGAATGAGGTACTTTGACAAGTATTAAGTGCTCCATTCCCAGAGCTGCCCAAGCAAACACTAAGGGAAAATAATAATTTGTAGATTACATAGAATTGTTACCAAGTTTCCTGCACATATTGAGTTCATCTTCCCATTAGACTGTAAGTTGGTTGAAGGACAGTGTCAGAGACCAGCTCCAACAGGGGGTCTCAGGAGACGAATGGATAGTGAGGAGTCGGCAAAAGAGGGGGTGGAGAAACAACACAGACACCAAAGTGAAGGTGTTGATCCTAATCTTTACTTGTGCAGTTGATCATATATACTTTTCATTTCGGCAGGCTTACAGTACTTTGTGGTTACAAAACAGGAATCATTATTCAAACAAAACAAAATATTACATAGCTACAATTAGAATAGAAGAATATATCTTGGCTTATGCATGAGCAAGCATTTGTACTTTCAGTTCGAGTTTTGCTTTGAGCTGTTTCTGCTTAGTTAACTTTTAATAATAGTTACAAATGTCCCAAACTATTGGCCTATACCTTGACTATTCTTTCTTGACTTACTGACTGGAACCGGTGCCATGGTTATGGCAAGTAGTTGATTTGTTATTACTTGTAATCAAACAAAAGTATGAGCACAAACCATTGTGCACAGGAACAAGAACAAGTTGCCCAGTACTAAGCACTAATCTATCTTCTTAACATTAATTTTCCTTCTCTAGATTTTAATTTAATTTCTCAAAAACTTCCTTGACAGGAATACAGGGAGTTTTTCTTTAGACATTAACAATTTACACTCCACAGCTGAATCATTGCATTTATAGCAAACAGATCTATGTTTTAGAAGTAGTTGCATTAATTGGGAAAGTCATGATTTTTCCTTTATACTTAATGGTCATATGAGAAATCAAAACTATACTTATTAAAGGAATACAAAAACAAATCAGCCCATTTCCAGAAAAATACTGCGCTCCTCCAGAGAATGGACGCCTTGTGCCATCCACCTCAGTAGGTCCTTGCCATTGCCTGAGTCAGGGAAGGGGCGCAGCAGGACAGGGATCAGATCTTATCCTCTTTGAGTTTCTTAGTAGATCTGGCTTAGGACTAAATTAGACCCTGTATAGGAACAAAATTGGTTTGAATTGAAACTAACCACTACCAAGAAAAGAAATTTTAAAATCCTAAATGGAAAAGAGAATTTTTTATTTTGAAGAATTTTATAACTAGAAGGCTCTGACATATCGTAAGAGGTAATAATTTGTCTTCCCTTTCCCATTTATGCTAGAAGAAGCACAGGTGAAATAAAAAGAACTGAAAGAGCTGGCACAGTGGTGCACGCCTGTAACTCAGAAGCTCAGGAGGTTGAGGCAGGAGGATAGTGAGTTCAAAGACAGCCTCAGCAAAAACAAGGCACCAAGAAACTCAGTGAGACCCGGTCTCTAAATAAAATATAAAATAGGGCTGGGGATGTGGCTCAGTGGTCAAGCCCCTGAGTTCAATCTCCAGTAACTGCCCCCCTACACCCCGGCCCCCCCAAAAAAGAACTGAAAGAGATGTTAACTGCTGTATTGACTGCTGAATCTCCAAGACAGGAGGGAGGCTTTTTCCTGGTGAATTTGTTAAGATTTTAAACCTACCAGTTAGGGGTAAGGACATCCCTGCATGTTAGGTGAAAGAGCCCAGCCCCTCCCAAAGTGTGTCCTTGGACCAGCATCACTGGGAACACTTGGAACTCACTGACTGAGGCCAACTGTTCTGCACAATGACCTCTGATCTTTCCCTCGGCTCCAAGCACCCACACCACATGGAAGGATATGAGGACAACTCTGGGCCAGGCCAGATAGCTCATAGATTTCACAGTAATAAATTCACATTGCCACAAGCACCTTAAATCATTCAGATATTTTTTCTGAATAAATTGACCTTGTACTGTGTGTGTGTGTGTATGTGTGTGTGTGTTTGTGTGTGTGTGTGTGTGTGTGTGTGTGTGTTTTAAGCAATTTACTGGGCAACATGAAAATTGGATTTAAAAATTTTAATCATTGCTTGTGCTATTGAGATCAAATAGAAATGATTGTTTCCCTGATGTGCATAAGGGTTTTCATGATCACATCATTCTTCCTCGTTTTTGTAATGCCCATTTTTTTTTCATTTTAGGAAATGCATCCATAAGGTTAGTCAGCAAAACATTTCATTTATTGCCAAAGCAATAAAAAAAGTTCTTCTTTTAAGACTCTAGACTTATTTATTTTATTTTGTTTATATTTAGATTTTAAAATTAGTTGTGCTCAACTGAAGCACCAAATTTTTATTTAAATTTAAATACTTTAAGCTTCCTAAGGCTCTGAGATTTGGAATTTTAATGAAAGCTGTGTTGGCCTATTAATCATGTGCAATGAATTATTAGAACTAAAGACAAGAATGTCTGGGCATTGAAGATAATAAGACAGTTTACTAATATATGGTGTTATCATCAGGTAACAAAGTATCACTACAAATAAGAGTTATTACATGATAAATTTTCTGAGTCAATTTCTTTTTTGGTTTCTTAAATCATAATTTTTAATACATATTAAATGTACAAATTAATGTACATTATGTAAATTAAATTGATTCATTGATGTTTCCCTACTTGCATTAATATATTGTGCATTAATTTCAATTTTTTTTCTGTAAAATGGGAAAAATAAGACCTTTACAATAGCAGTATGCACAACTTCAGAGATTGTATTTTAAAATCCCTGAACATTTACGTTTAGTTTTCCCTTTTACACATCCACAGACCATGTACCAATTTCCCATAGTAAAATCTGTTGGAACTGCCTTCTATGTGGAATTTTATTTGTTTTTCTGAAAACATCTAGATATCTACCTATAAAAGAGATTGTCATATTGATCTTTTTGATACGGGGAGTTAAAAGAAAGTACATGTCACTGATTTCTAAATGACTTGAAGTTCATCCAGGTAGTTTATAGAGAAAACAGAGAAAGTTAGATATGTCAAGTACATGTAGCTTCCAGCTCCATTTCAAAGTTGATTTATTGTAAATCAATGCTAATAAGGTAACCTCTTGTTTAACGAAATTATTTAGAGAAAGCGATACCTACAACTAACCTAGATAGTGTGGTGTTTTTACTCATTTCTGGATAAACTTTTACTACAATTTTCGTGAACACCAAGTATCACAAGAATTCCAACTTTCTCTATTTCCTTCTCTACTTTCTCTATTATCCTGGGGGATTTCATATTCACCCTTTGCTGTAACAGTTGCCTTCAAGACAATGACTCCCAAATCCACACCTGCAGTTCTAGGCTGTCTGTGAAGGGCATTTCCACCTGATTATCCCACAGATAACTCACATTCAACATTACTCAAATAAAATCCACCAAAGCCTCCTCTACATCTGCTATTTCTCACATATTCCTGTTTTCCTGAGTGATCCCACCAGCTAGCCAGCCTGCCCAAACTGATTTGTTGTCTTTATTGTGTCCTCTTCAACTAGGACTTTAAAGTTCTCTATATCCTTCTCCATGAGGGCTTCAGAGATTTTCTCCCACCTTCAACACAGCACGTCTTCAGATACAGACCACTTCATTTTGACCTTGGTTTAGCACTCAGATCACTCTTTTGAACTAAACAGGTGTGTCTAAAACCTGGGGAACCAGGTTTCACAGTAATAGACTTCTGCTCCTTGGACTCACACGCACAATTCCATGAGTGTGTCTATCTGCGTGTTCTAGACCTATAGATCTGATGATTTTCTAAAACCCAGTCTATCTCCCTCCAGATGTCCCTGTTTTCAATCTGCACTCACCTGAAAGAGACTTATGGTCCCCTATTGTTGATACTCTGCAATCATTAATGTCCATGCTTATACTCAAGCCTGGCTTCCAGAGACACACCTGGGCTCTCTCACCCATGGCATGGTGGGGGTTGGACGTTTTCCGAGGTTCCTATTGCCAAGTACCTTGCTTAGAAATCAGGCCTGAAACAACTTCACAGAGCCTAGTCCAGGCCCCATATGCTGATACCCTGCCACCTACCCTGAAGTAGCAGGCTCCTCAGAATTACCCAGGGCTTGGCAGCATCCACTGGTACTATCCCACCAGCCCCTTGAAGCCTAGCTGGAGTCTCCATAGAAACAGGGTACATCTCTATGGAAATGGGCTCCCTCCTCCCTCCCAAGTGTGATGCAGCTCTCAGAGGAGCTCAATAGTGAGGGTCGTTCCATTTATAGCAATTAGGATAACCAAGTGTTCTGAGCTTGCTGAGCCTTAGATGGCAGATTCCTGCTATATTCTTTGAGATTTCTGCCATCAATGTTGCCTGAGATGCCAACTTGCCATCCCACTAACTATAAGACAGTGTTCTCAGTCAAGAACAATCCCACAACCAGTAACACACACACACACACACACACACACACACACACACACACACACACACATGCACACGCCTATCCATCATGGTGAGCAAGGCTTTGTATCTGTGATATAGACCGAATGCACCCACCAATCACATTCACTGCTTCTAACAGATCGTGATCAGGAAACAACTGATGTCACTTGTAAAATGTGATATGTCCTGGACTATCACTGTGGTAAAAAAGAAGTAGAGAAATGCAAAAAATGGGAGAAAATACTTAACCTCTTAGAGACCTATAAAAATATTTATATGTGGTTCTAACCAATCCTGAGTTAAAAATCATCTTAAAAAAATGCTTTCACTTCTATTTATCAATTTACTTACTTACGTACTCACTTACTTACTTACTTACTTACTGCAGTACTGGGGATTGAACCCAGTGGCACTATACCATGAAGCTATATCCCCAGCCCTTTCAAGTATTTGGGGCGGGGTCCTTGCAGAGTTTCAAATTTATGATCCTCCTTCCTTAGTCTCCAAAGTACCTGGGATTACAGGCAGGTACCACTCTTCCCCATTAATTAATTATTTTTAAAATAAGGCTATTTTTAAAAATTGAACTATAATTTGTTCTCAAAGATTGCACAGATCTAAAGTGTACAGGTTTATAATATTTTAATAATATATATTAAATTATTTATAATATTTTACATATATATGAACTACCAAAAATCAGGATATAAAACATTTCCATCACTTTAGAAAATTCCTTCATGCTACAACTGATATCACCCCTGAGCTCAAATAAAAAAAAAAGACCACCATTATTACTTGACCATTAGAGCTGTTTTGCTAATTTTTGAACTTTATTTAAAGGAAACATACAGTATATATTTTGTATCTGGCTTCTTTCCCCCAGATAATTTTTTTTAGATTTGTCAATGTTATTAATGTTCCAGTATTTGTGTTTCTAAAGTAACTGAATTATTTCACTGCATGATAAACCGTGATTTGTCTTCTGTCCTTCGGCTGAAGGCATAATATTTGTTTGAGTTATTATGAATTTTTACACAAGAATTTTTGTGAACTGTGCATTAATTTCCTTATAAATATGCTAGGAATGGGATTGTTTTGAATAGAATAACTACATATTTATCTAAATTAGAAATTACTAAATATTTTTGAAAAGTAAGTGTATAGAATTCAAATTTCACCTTGAGTATCTATTGAAATAGCTAGAAAGCATGTTGTTTTCATCATTATAATAACCAAAAAGAGCAGAAGAAAATGCAAATTAATGACTTTCCTTGACTTTATTAGGGATGAAGATTATAAGGCAAACAACTAACCAAAGTCTAGGGAGAGATAAGCAACCAAAATAATCCAGGCATTTTTTTTAACTATGGAAGAACCCACTAGATACATAGGAGTTTATTTATAAAAAAAAACTCAAGTAAAAAATGGTTAATGGATTCCTAAAGACTAAGTATAGACTGGTTTTAGAGCATGAAGACCCAGAGGGCTATAGAAATAAGATGTTTGTATTTTTTTCTTTTTCTCCATGGATTTCACCAAATGCTCCCAGGAAGATAGAAAAGTATTCTGAGAACGTGTCTTTAATGGTATCATTTCTTGAATATGTGGAGGGACAAAGAGCAGCAACAGCAGCCAAAACTCCTCCCAGACCCATTTCCTGATTTTTTGCATAGAACAACGGAAAACCTTTGCAGCTATGGAAAGGAACAGGCCGAAATGTCTAACGTCAGGAGGAATAAGAACTAGGCTCAGCCATATTGCTAGAAAGTTGATCACTGTGAAGGCCATATACCTGTGACTGAGTTTACAGTACCTAAGGCAGGGCTTCCTGGAAACATCAGAAATCCCTTCTCTGTTTCCCACTAGTCCACTAACATGCATTGACTGAAAATAACAGTAGAATACAGCTGACAATTCTTCAAGAAATAGATTATCTCTGGAGAACAGCGAAAATAGAATACACAAAAGCAAGCAGGGAACAATATTAACAAACTAAACTCAGCCTTATAGAATAAGGATAACATTACAGTCAATTGAGATCAATCCCAGAATGCAAGGCTGGTTCAATATTCAAAAATTCAATCAACTGAATTTCTATAGTAACAGACTAAATAAGAAAAAATATGTATCATTTCAATAGATGCAGGGAAAATAAGAGAATTCAATATCTATTTATGATAAAAACTATAACTAAATGAAACTAGGGGCAAAGTCCAGTGGTAGAGTGCATGCATAAGGCTCTGAAATAAAAACCCAGCACACATACACACACACACAGAAAAACTAGTAAAAAATGGATAGACATTTTCTAACTTGATAAAAGGCATTGAGTAAATGTAATGTGCCAGACACATAGCTTATATTATCTCAAAACGTTTTTCAGCAGTTGTGAAATAGACATCATTAATATCCTAAGCAAGGAACAAACTGAGGAATAGAGATGAGCTGACTTTTTTACAAACAACATCTAGTAAACAACAGATGGATTTCAATCCACATCTATCTGGACCAGTAGCCTACTGTTTTACTATAATATTTTTCATTTAAGATTGAAAAAGAAACAGAAATTTTAGTTCAAAACAATGGATCACGAATTAGCATGGGTAACATGATATAAAGTCAGTAATTGTATCAATCATTTTTTTTCAGGAAATGTAATGTTTGGTGAGGTTAATCTTATAATACAAAAGAAAAAAAAATACCTAAGTATTTATCATTTGTCAAAATTTCTTGTATCTTATAAAACTAAAAAAAATAAAACTTTCTACTGAAAAAAATAGATCAATGTATTTAAAAGCACGTGACTTATAATTTTACCTTTAAGAAATAATCAGAGATGATCACAGATACATATGTATGAAAGCTTCTATTCCAATATTTATGATAGTAAATGGAATGGAAGGTTTCTATGTTCAATAAAAAGGGAGATATTAACTTAATTTCATGTTAGGAAATTAAGATTACAAGGCAAACAACTAAATAGAGTACAAAAATATTTGGAATTTTTGCTTTGGATATTTTAAAGATAGATAGAGGTAGAATGGGATGAATGCAAAGAGAGCTTTGATTTTGTGACCTGTTCTATTCTTCTGAATAACTTTCTGCATTTTCTTCATTTTTCCACAATGAAAACTTTTTACTTGAGATAACAGACATAGAAAAATGAATTCATCACCGTGAAGCACAGTGTTAGGAGGGAGATACTGCAGATTCAATGAGGCACAGGGGTTGATAGCTGGTTTTGACCAAGTCTGCATTTATTCTTACAAAAGAGCACCCATGCAAAAGTCTGTGAGAAGTTATGCTCTCTCTAAAGTCACTCCTATACGTCTCTTTCCAGAGTCCAGGGATCTCTGTATACAATATTATTTGCCATGTTGCTGCATATTAACAAGCCTGTTTGGGGTGCTCTCAGTCCATTCTCGTCATGGTCTCTTTTACTGTGTTTTGTAGCTATGATACCATTGGAAATGTGAAATCAATCATTTGTCACTGAATTCATAATCTTTGGATTTGCCAACCACTCCAACCTACAGGGCTGGTTCTTTCTGCTCTTTCTGGTCATTTACCTGACCACTCTCCTGGGGAACATGCTCATAATAGTGGCCACCAGAGTCAGTCCTGGTCTCCACACTCCAATGTACCTTTTCTTCAGCAATTTAAGCTTCTTGGACGTCTGCTAGACATCCACCACCCTCGCAGTACTACTGGTGAACTTCTTCTGGGAGAAAAAGGCCATTTCTTATGAGGGCTGCCTTTCCCAGATCTTCTTCTTTGTGACAAGTGCTGGCACAGAAGCGTCTTACTGGCTGTGTGGCCAGTATGACTGCTGTGTGGCCACCTGCCGTCCTCCTCAGTACCCAGTCATCATGAGTGTGAAGGTCTGTGTTGGCCTGGTGACTGGGTCCTGCCTGTGTGGGCTGGTGAATTTGGTCACAAACACGGTGCTGGCCATTACACTCACTCTGTGTGGGCCCCACCAGTTCAGCCACTTTCTCTGTGACAACCCATTGCTCCTGAAGCTCTCTTGCTCAGACACCTCTGTCAATGAGTCTGCGCTCTAAGTGGTCAGTGCCACCATGGACCTGAGCCCCTGCCTTTTCACTGCAGTCTCCTACGCACTTACCATAAGGGCCATCCTGGGATTCCCTCTGCCCAGGGCAGGAGGAAGGCCTTCTCCACCTGTGCATCCCCCCTCACTGTCGTGGTGGTCTTCTATTGAACAGCCAACTTCCACTATGACAGGCCCAGAGAAGGCTGAACATGGACACCCTTGTCTCTGTGCTCTTCTGTGTGGTGAGCCCCCTGTTGAGCCTCATCATTCACAGGCTGAGTAGCAACGAGGTCCAGAGAGCCCTGAGGAAGCTGGCTGGAAGGTGTGCATCCCTTTGCATGATCAAAGTCTAGACCAATCTTCAAACTAGAATATACATTCATCTGAAAAAAGATGCCTCCCAGGGACTTGTAGGCACCTGGTTAGATTCTGTATCTGGAGCTTCAACTCCAACTTTCGCTTTTAAAATCTCTGAGACTCCTTTCTCTGCTCTTTTTTCACAAACACCCTTTTCCCACTTTCAGGTTCAAGTGTGTTTGACACCTTGTGTGGGTGTTCAGCATCATCTCGGTCCTTCTGTGTTCTCCCCACACCAAAGGGACCGAAAGTACGAGAACCTCGTTTCTCACACTCCCCAACTGCAGGCCTCCATTTTAGGAGGTTCTGTTAAGATCAGCCAAACACTAGGCAGAGAGGAAAAAAGGAAAGGAAGAAAACGGGTTCTTTTGGATCCCGTAGCAGCAGCAGCAAACCAGCCCTGTAGAGGCAAGAACTAACCTTTTTGGTGCCATGAGCTGTGTGTGCAGGCTCCTAGACAGCTGTTCCTGAATGTGGGTCACAGTAGCATGTAATGAGCGTCTCTTTCTAGGGAAGTTAGGGTTTCCATATATGGGGTGGTGTCACCTGCCCTATTTTCTTTTTTCTTCCAGATCTCCCAACCATTTTATAACTTTTTTTCTGTGTCAACTTCATCTACCCTAAGACATCAAGAGTCGTTCTTCATCTCTACCTTACCATGGTAGCACTGACCACAATAGTGCTTTACATCAGAGATGGTTCTAGATAACAGATCTGAGGAGGTAGTTTGGATGTCTGACCTGAGAGAATTGAATATGTTGATGATGTCACAGCCCATGGGAAAAGAGACCTGATAATTCCTGGTGTGCAATGACCCAACACAGACTTTAAGTTATCGTGGCCTGTAATCAAATGTCTATAGAAAACTGAGCTTTGGAATAACACCATCGACCTTTAGGGTCGGAATGAACATTACAACATGACTACAGACTGCTGTTACTGACTGGAGTGGGAGACTTACAGAAAGAAAATGATAGGTTCAAGCATTATATTCCTCCTTCAAGTAAGGTTCAGATCATCAGAAATATTTTCTCTCTAAAAACTGATCAAGGTTAATATCAGAATAAAGCATCCAATTCTCCATATTGCAGAAGTACAAAGAAAATTATAAATCCCCAATTTCTCCAGGTCTCTCTTATGTCAATTAGGACAATAATGGGGGAATGATTGAGACTATCTTAATTAGAATGGAAAAATACCAGTGGAGTTAGACAAATCTCAGAGCCTTGAATCCTGAAATCTCCATTAACCTTCTTTGCTGTCAGAAGCAGCCCCTCCTCCCCCGAGGAGACTAGCTTTCCCTAAATTGAAGACCCTGTGGTGACTCTACCTGGGAAGTTGTCATTTTTATTTTTAAGAGAGAGTGAGTGAGGAGAGGAGAGGAGAGGAGAGGGGAGAGAGAGAGAGAGAGAGAGAGAGAGAGAGAGAGAGAGAGAGAATTTTTAATATTCATTTTCTAGTTCTCGGGGGACACAACATATTTGTTGGTATGTGGTGCTGAGGATCGAACCCGGGCCGTACGTGTGCCAGGCAAGAGCACTACTGCTTGAGCAACATCCCCAGCCCAATTGTCTTTAAGATGCTCATCCATCATCCCACATTGTCACCAGACTCTTAATTTGGGTCTGATCTTAGAACGCTTCAGGTAAGAGTATAAAATATAGCCCAGTAGAGTATAAGGGTCACACCAAAATAAAAGGTAAATATTTTACTGTATTTTTTAATAGGAGCCTTAAGAATATATAAGAGAATTTGTTTGAGTCTTCTAGACCAAAAGTCAGGACATATTGCTGGATCATCTTGAATGCAGTCACAGGGATGTAATCACCAGAAATCTTAGGGCCAAGTATTTTCCTGAGTGGCTATTAGACTCTCTTTGGTTGATGGACTGAAATCTGGACTCAGTGTTTGCTTAAGTTCAATGACCAATATGATCCTGGAATAATGGAGAGGATGGTGATCAGAAATAAATAAGGTGTTGGATGGCGTTTTATGTGACCCCTTCCCTGGCCTCACAGCTGAATCTGGAGGAGGGCCTGGAGCACCAGCCTTCGCCAAGGCCTCGTGGACATGCGTTCAGAAGGCAGCATCAGATCCTTGTGAAACCTGCAGCCACTGTCCTCGGCAGCCTGGGAAAACATTAACAGATGGCATCGTTTAAACGGGCTCCCTGATTTCAGTGAGAATAAGAGGACCCTGAAATAGAAGAGGCCATGTGCTGGAGCAGTGATCAGAACATTCGAATCTGTAGAGATTTTTGACAGTGGTAAATAATCGTGGTATTTATAGATGTGCAAAAATGGGCACCCTCCTAGAATAGTGCCTGTCCCATGTAATGTGAAACTCTTCTTTTCACACTTCATTGGTGCATTGTAGTGGTCCATAATGGTGGGATTTGCTGACACATATTTGAACATGCACACAAAATAACCATGAACTTTGGCCAATATCATTCCAATATTTCCCTTTTCCTCACCTCCTCCCCTGGTGCCTTGACTCTACTGATCTTCCTTCAACTTTCATGATGAGACTCCCTTCCCAACTTTCCTTCCTTTTACCCCTCTAGCTTTAACAGAGGAAAAACATACGGCCCTTAACTTTCTGAGTTGCTTATTTCCATTAATGTTCTGAAGATCCACCCATCTTCCAGCATGACATAATTTTGTTCTTCTTTATGGCTGAATGAAATTCCAGTGTGCATATACCAGATATTCTTTATCCATTCGTCCACTGATGTCACCTCGGCTGGTTCATGGGCATGTATGAGTCATTATAGTATGATGACTTCAATCCGCTGTGATAAATACCAAGCAGAGGTAGAGCTGGGTCGCAGGGTGGTCCATGGCTACTCCTGAGGAGCCTCCATCCCAATTTCCATGGTGGTTGCTGATTTACATGCCAACCAACAGGGTGAGAGTGCTCCTTTCTCTCCAATTCTCTCCTTGTCACACTCATTTCTGTTTGTATTCTTGGTGGTTGCCTTTGTCACTGAAGTGAGATTAAATCTCAGGGTAGTCTTGACTTGCAAGTATTTTCATATATTTGTTGGCCACTCACATATTTTCTTCTAAGACGTGTCTGTTTAGTTCATTTAGTTTCCCATTTGGTAATTGGGTTATTTAATAATTGTGGGTTTGATGTTAAGTTTTTTAAGTTCTTTATTAATATTCTGAATATTCATCCTCTTTTAGAAGAGCACCTAATAAAGATTTTCTCCCTTTCCGTAGGTTCTCTCTTCATATTCTAATTGTCTTCATTGCTGGGCAGAACCTTCTTGATTTGATGCCATACTATTAGCTAACTTTTGGTGTTATCTCCTGAGCTTTAGCATCCTATTGAGAAAGTCATTGCCTCTGCCTGTAGGTTGGAGTATTGACTTTTTTTTCCTTGAAACTGCATAATTTCTGGTCTAGTGCCTGGGTCTTTAATGCATTTTGAGTTGATTTTTTGCAGGGTGAGCGATAGTTCAGGTCTCATTCTTCTGCATTTGGACAGGGGTGTAGAAGGACTGTTTCAGAGAGTAGATGTTAAAGACTGGGGTGCACAAGGATCGTTGCAGAGAGCAGAGTTTTCAGACTGAGGTGCAGAAAGACTGTTGCAGAGAGCAGATGTGGGAGACTGGGGTTAAGAATTACTGTTGCAGAGAGCAGAGGTTGGGGACTGGGGTGAAGAAGAATCGTTGCAGAGAGCGAAGGTTGGAGACTGCTGTGCAGAAGGACTGTTACAGAGAGCAGAGTTTGGAGACTGGGTTGCAGAAGAATATTACGTAGAGCAGATTTTGGAGACTGTGGTGCAGAAGGATTGTTAAAGAGAGCATAGGTTGGTGACTGGGGTGCAGTAGGATTATTGCAGAGAGCAGAGGTTGGAGACCAATTTGCAGAAGGATTGTTGCAGAGAGCAGAGGTTGGAGACTTGGGTGCAGAATTACGGTTGCAGAGAGCAGATGTTGGAGACTGGGATGCAGATGGATCGTTGCAGAGAGCAGAGATTAAAAACTAGTTTGCAGAAGGACTGATACACAGAGCAGATGTTGAAGACTGGAGTGTAGAAGGACTGTTGCAGATAGCAGAGTTTGTAGACTGAGGTGCAGAAAAACTGTTTCAGAGAGCAGAGTTAAAAGAGTGAGGTGAAGAAGGATCATTGAAGACAGCAGAAGTTGGAGACGAAGTTGCAGAAGAATCATTTCAGAGAGAAGAGTTGGAGACTGGGTTGCAAAAGGCCTGCTACAGAGAGCAGAGGTTGGAGACTGGGTTGCAGAAGTACTGTTATAGAGAGCAGAGTTTTGAGGCTGAGTTGCAGAAAGATCTTACAGAGAGCAGAGGTTGGTTACTGAGGTGCAGGTCGACTGATACAGAGAGCAGTAGTTGGAGACTGGGTGCAGAAGGATCGTGCAGAGAGCAGAGGTTTCATACTGAGGTGCAGAAGGACTGTTACAAAGAGCAGAGGATGGAGACTGAGGTGCAGAAGGACGGTTACAGAGAGCAGAGTTTTGTGACTGAGGTGCAGAAGGACTGTTACAGAAAGCAGAGGTTGGAAATTGGGGTGCAGAGAGACCGTTACAGAGAGCAGATGTTGAAGACTGTGGTATACAAAGACTGTAACAGAGAGCAGAGGTTGGAGAATATGGTGCAGAAGGACTGTTACAGAGAGAAAAGGTTGGAGACTGCGGTGCAGAAGGAATGTTACACAGAGCAGAGGTTGAAGACTGGGGTGTAGAAGGACTGTTGCAGACAGCAGAATTTGGAGACTGACGTGCAGAAGGACTCTTACAGAGAGCAGAGATCTGAGACTGGTGTGCAGAAGGACTGTTGCAGATAGCAGAGTTTGGAAACTGGGGTGAAGAAGAACTGATGCAGGGAGCAGGTGTTTGAAACATGGTAGCAGAAAGACTTTTGCAGAGAGTAGAATTTGGAGACTGAGGTGCAGAAGACTGTTGCAGATAGCAGAGTTTGGAGACTGGGGTGCAGAAGGACTGATACAGAAAGTAGAGGTTGGGGAATGAGGTGCAGAAGGACCATTACCGAAAGCAGTGTTTGGAGACTGCAATGCTGGAGGACTGTTACAGAGAGCAGAGGTTGAAGACTTGAGTGGAGAAGAACTGTTTGAGAGTGAAGACGTTGGAGATTGGTGTGCAGAAGAACTGTTGCAGAGAGTAGAGTTAGGAGACTGAGGTGCAGAAAGACTTTTACAGAGAGCAGAGTTTGGTGACTGGGGTGCAGAAAGAATGATGCAGAGCGCAGAGTTTGGAGACTGGGGTGCAGAAGGCTGTTACAAAGTGCAGAGGTTGCAGACTGTGTACAGAAGGGCTGTTACAGAGAGCAGAGTTTGGAGACTGGGTTGCAGAAGAATATTACATAGAACAGAGTTTGGAGACTGTGGTACAGAAGGACTTTTGCAGATAGCAGAGGTTGGAAATTGGGTGAAGAAGGACTGTTGCAGGGAGCAGGTGTTGGAGACATTGGTGCAGAAGGACTTTTGCAGAGAGTAGAATTTGGAGACTGAAGTTCAGAAGGACTGTTGCAGATAGCAGTGGTTGCAGACTGGGTACAGAAGGGATGTTACAGAGAGCAGACTTTGGAGACTGGGTTGCAGAAGAATATTACGTAGAGCAGATTTTGGAGACTGTGGTGCAGAAGGATTGTTAAAGAGAGCAGAGGTTGGCGACTGGTGTGCAGTAGGATTATTGCAGAGAGCAGAGGTTGGAGACTGGTGTGCAGAAGGATCGTTGCAGAGAGCAGACGTTGGAGACTTGGGCTCAAAAAAACGGTTGCAGAGAGCAAATGTTGGAGACTGGGATGCAGAAAGATCGTTGCAGAGAGCAGAGATTAAAAACTAGTTTGCAAAAGGACTGCTACACAGAGCAGAGGTTGAAGACTGGAGTGTAGAAGGACTGTTGCAGAGAGCAGAGTTTGGAGACTGTGGTGTAGAAGGACTGTTATAGAGAGCAGATGTTATAGACTGAGATGCAGAAGGACTGTTACAGAGAGCAAAGTTTGGAGACTGGGGTGCAGAAGGACTGATACAGAGAGCAGAGTTTGGAGACTGGTGTTCAGAAGGCTGTTCCAGAGAGCAGATGTTGGAGACTGGGTACAGAAGTGCTGTTAAAGAGAGCAGAGTTTGGAGACTGGGTTGCAGAAGAATATTACGTAGAGCAGAGTTTGGAGACTGCAGTGCAGAAGAATTGTTACAGAGAGCAGAGGTTGGCGACTGGGGTGCAGTAGGATTATTGCAGAGAGCAGAGGTTTCAGACTGGTGTGCAGTAGGATTGTTGCAGAGAGCAGAGGTTGGAGACTTGGGTGCAGAAGGACGGATGCAGAGAGCAGATGTTGTAGACGGGGATGCAGAAGGATCATTGCAGAGAGCAGAGATTGGAAACTGAGTTGCAGAAAGACTGTTACACAGAGCAGAGGTTTAAGACTGGAGTGTAGAAGGACTGTTGCAGAGGGCAGAGTTTGGAGACTGGGGTGCAGAAGGACTGTTATAGAGAGCAGTTGTTAAAGACTGAGTTGCAGAAGGACTTTTACAGAGAGCAGAGGTTGGAGACTTGGGCGCAGAAGGACTAATAGAAAGAAGAGGTTTGAAACTTGGGTCCAGAATGAACCTGACAGAGAGCAGAGGTTGGAGACTGCAGTACAGAAGGACTCTTACAGAGAGCAGAGTTTGGAGACCAGGGTACAGAAAGACTGTTTCAGAGTGCAGAGGTTGGAGAATGAGATGCAAAAAGACTTTTTCAGAGAGTAAATGTTAAAGACTAGGATGCAGAAGAACTGTTGCAGAGAGCTGAAGTTGGAGACTGGAGTGAAGAAGGATTGTTTCAGGGAGAGGAGGTTGGAGACTGGGGTGAAAAGGACTGATACAAAAAGCAGAGGTTGGGGACTGAGGAGCAGAAAGACCATTACAGACAGCAGTGTTTGGAGACTGCAATGCAGGAGGACTGTTACACAGAGCAGAGGTTGCAGACTGGAGTTGAGAAGAACTGTTTCAGAGGGAAGATGTTGGAGACTGTTGTGCAGAAGAACTGTTGCAGAGAGTAGAGTTAGGAGACTGAGATGCAGAAAGACTGTTAAAGAGAGCAGAGTTTGGAGACTTGGGTGCAGAAAGACAGATGCAGATCGGAGAGTTTGGAGACTGGGGTGCAGAAGGCTTTTACAAAGAGCAGAGGTTGGAGACTGTGTACAGAAGGGCTGTTATAGAGAGCAGAGTTTGGAGACTGGGTTGCCAAATAATATTACGTAGAGCAGAGTTTGGAGACTGTGGTGCAGAAGGACTTTTGCAGATAGCAGAGGTTGGAAACTGGGGTGAAGAAGGACTGTTGCAGGAAGCAGGTGTTGGAGACAATGGTGCAGAAGGACTTTTGCAGAGATCAGAGATCAGAGTTTGGAGACTGGGGTGCAGAAGGATCTTACATAGAGCAGAAGGTGGAGACTGAGGTGTACAAGCACTGTTACAGAGAGTAGAGGTTGTAGACTCTGGTGCAGAAAGACCGTTGCAGAGAGCAGAGGTTGAAGACTGAGGTGCAGAAGGATTGTTACAGAGAGCAGAGGTTAAAGACTGGGGTCTAGGAGGACTGTAGCAGAGAGCACAGGTTAAAGATTAAGGTGCAGAGGGACAGTTACACAGAGCACAGGTTGGAGACTGGGGTGCAGAAGAACTGATACATAAAGCAGAGTTTGTAGACTCTGGTGTATAAGAAGCCTTACAGAGAGCAGAGTTTGAAGAATGCAGTACAGAAGGACTGTTATAGAGAGCACAAGTTGGAGACTGGTGTGGAGAAGAACTGTTGCAGAGAGCAAATGTTGGAGACTGGGGTGCAAAAGGACTGTTGCAGAGAGCAGAGGATGGAGACTCGGGTGCAGAAGGACTGTTGCAGAGAGCAGAGTTTGCAGATTCAGTTGCAGAAGGACTGTTACAGAGGGCAGAGTTTTGAGACTGTGGTGCTAAACGACTGATACAGAAAGCAGAGGTTGGACACTGGGTTGCATAAGGACCCTTACAGAGAACAGCGGTTTGAGACTTTGGTACAGAAGGACTGTTACAGAGAGCAGAGATTGGAGACTGGGGTGCAAAAGAACTGATGTAGAGACCAGAGGTTGGAGACTGGGGTGCTGAAGGATCGTTAGGGTGAGTAGAGTATGGAGACTGGGGATTAGAATGTCTGTTACAGAGAACAGAGGTTGGAGACTGCAGTACAGAAGGACTCTTACAGAGAGCATATGATGCAGACTGTGGTGAAGAAGGACTGTTGCAGAGAACAGAAGTTAGAGACTGGGGTGCATAAGGACCGTTGCTGTGAGCAGAGGATAAAGTCTAATGTTCAGAAGGATTGTTACAGAGAGAATAGGTTGGAGACTGGGGTGAAGAAGGACTGTTACAGAGAGTAGGGTTTGGAGACTTGGGTGCAGAAGGATCTTTTAAAGAGCTGAGGTTGGGGGACTGGGGTAGAGAAGGACTGTTGCGGAGAGCAGAATTTGGAAAGTGGGGTGCATAAGGACCATTGCTGAGAGCAGATGTTAAAGAATGATGTGCAGAAGGATCGTTGCAGAGAGTAGAGGTTGATGACTGTGGTGCAAAAGGCCTCTTACAGACAGCAGAGTTTGGTACTGGGGAGCATTAAAACTGTTACAGAGAGCAGAGTTTGGAGACTGGGTTGCAGAAGATTATTTCAGAGAGCAGAGTTTGGAGCCTGAGTTGCAGAAGGACTGTTATAGAGAGAGAGGTTGGAGAGTGGGGTGCAGAAGGACTGTTTAAGAGAGCAGAGGTTGGAGACTGGGGTATAGAAGGACTGTTGAAGAGAGCAGATGTTGGAGATTGGGGTGCAAAAAGACTGTTGCAGAGAGCAGAGTTTGGAGACTGAGGTGTAGAAGGACTGTTACAGAGTGCAGCTGTTTGAGACTGGGGTGCAAAAGGATTGTAGTAGAGAGCAGAAGTTGGAGACTGAGGTTCAGAAAGATCATTTCAGAGAGCAGAGTTCAGAGATTGGGGTGCAGAAGCATCGTTACAGAGAGCAGAGATTTGAGACTGGAGTGCAGAAGGACTTTTACAGAAAGCACAGGTAGGAGACTCGGGTTTAGAAAGAATGTTGCAGAGAGCAGAGGTTGGAGACGGGGCTGCAGGAGGACTCTTGCAGAAAGCAGAGGTTGGAGACTGAGGTGCAGAAGAAATGTTACAGAGAGTAGAGTTTGGAGACTGGGGTAAAGAAGCATATTACAGCGAGCATAGGTTGGAGACTGGGGTGAAGAAGGACTGCTGCAGAGAGCAGAATTTGGAGACTGGGGTGCAAAATGATTGTTACAGAGATCAGAGGATGGACACTGGGGTGCAGAAAGACTTGTGCATAGAGCAGATGTTGGAGATTTGGGTGCAGAAGGAACTGTTGCAGAAAGCAGATGTTGGAGACTGAGGTGCAGAAGGACTGTTATAAAGAGCAGAAGATCGAGACAGGGGTGCAGAAAAAATGATTCAAAAAGCAGAGGTTGAAGACTGGGGTACAGCAAGACCATTACAGAGAGCAGAGGTTGGAGTCTCCAATACAGAGGACTCTTACAAAGAGCAGAGGTTGGAGACTGGGGTGCAGAAGGACTGTTGGAGAGAGTAGATGATGGAGACTGGGGTCCAGAAAAACTGTAGCAGAGAGCAGACGTTGGAGACTAAGGTGCAGAAGGACAGTTACACAGAGCAGAGTTTGGAGACTGGGGTGCAGAAGCACTGACAAAAAAGCAGAATTTGGAGATTCGGGTGCAGAAGTATTCTTACAGAGAGCAGAGTTTCGAGAATGCAGTACAGAAGGACTCTTACAGAGAGCAAAGTTTGGAGACTGGGGTGGAGAATGACTGTTGCAGATATCAGATGTTGGAGACTGGGGTAAAGGAGGAATGTTGCAGAAAGCAGAGGATGGAGACTGGGGTGTAGATGGTCTGTTGCAGAGAGCAGACGTTGGAGACAGGTGTGCAGAAGGATCGTGTGGGCGAGCAGAGTATAGAGACTGGGGTGTAGAAGGACTGTTGCAGAGAGCAGAGTTTGGAGACTGGGGTGTCGAAGAACTGTTTCAGAGAGTAGATGTCGGAGACTAGGGTGCACAAGGACTGTTGCATAGAGCAGAGTTTGGAGAATTCAGTACTGAAGAACTGTTACAGAGAGCAGAGATTGGAGACTGGTGTGGAGAATGAGTGTTGAAGAGAGAAGATGTTGGAGACTGGGGTGCAAAAGGACTGTTTCAGAGGGTAGAGGATAGATACTAATGTGCAGAAGGACTGTTGCAGAGAGCAGAGGTTGCAGACTGAGTTGCAGAAGGACTGTTAGAGAGGAAGAGTTTGGAGACGGTGGTGCAAAACGACTGATACAGAAAGTAGAGGTTGGATACTGGGGTGCATGAGGACCCTTACAGAGAACAGAGGTTGGAGACGGCGGTACAGAAAGACTGTTACAGAGAGCCGAGGTTGGAGACTGGGGTGCAGAAAAACTGATGTAGAGAACAAAGGTTGGAGACTGGGGTGCAGAAGGATCGTTGGTGCGAGAAGTGTACAGAGACTAGGGTGTAGAAGGACTGTTACAAAGAGCAGAGTTTTCAGACTTAAGTACAGAAGAACTGTAGCAGGAAGCAGCTGTTGGAGACTAAGGTTCACAAGGACTGTTGCAGCGAGCAGAGGATTGAGACTGGGGTGCAGAAGGATCGTTGCAGAGAGCAGAGGTTGGAGACTGAGGTGCAGAAGGAATGTTGTGGAGAGAAGAGGTTTGAGACTTGAGTGCAGAAGGACTGTTGCAGAAAGCAGATTTTGGATACTGAGGTGCAGAAGGACTGTTGCAGAGAGTGGAGGTTAGAGTCTGAGGTGCAGAAGGATCGTTACAAAGAGCAGAGGTTGGAGACTGGGGTGCAGACAGACTTTTACAGAGAGCACAGGTTTGATACTGGGAAGCAGAAGGAATGTTGCAGAGAGCAGAGGTTGGAGACTGGGATGCAGAAGTAGTGGCTGCTGAAAGCAGAGGTTTGAGACTGAGGTGCAGAAGGACTGTTACAGAGAGCATAGGTTGGAGACTTGGGTGCAAAAGTATTATTGCAGACAGCAGAGTTTTTAGACTGAGGTACAGAAGAAATGTTGCAGAGAGCAGTTGTTGTAGACTGGGTTGCACAAGGACTGTTGCAGCGAGCCAAGTTTGGAGACTGGGGTGCAGAAGGATCATTGAAGTGAGCAGACGTTAGAGACTGGGGTGCAGATAGACTAATACAGAGAGCAGAGGTTGGAGACTGGAGTGAAGAAGGCCTATTACAGAGAGCACAATTTGGAGACTGGGGTTATGAAGGACTGTTACAGAGAGCAGAGTTTGAAGACTGGGTTTCAGAAGGATCTTACAGATAGCAGAGAATGAAGACTGAGGTGCAGAAGCACTGTTACATAGATTAGAAGTTGGAGACTGAGGTCCAGAAGGACCGTTGCAGAGAACAGAGGTTGGAGACTGAGGTGCAGAAAGATTGTTACAGAGAGCAGAGGTTGGAGACAGGGGTGCAGAAGGACTGATGCAGAGAGCAGAGGTTTTAGACTGGGATGTACAAGGACTGTTGCAGAGAATAGAGGTTTGAGATTGGTGTTCAGAAGGACTGTAGCAGAGAGCAGAGGTTGGAGACTAAGGTGCAGAAGGAGAGTTACGCAGAGCAGAGGTTTGAGACTGGGTTGCAGAAGGACTGACACAGAAAGCAGAGGTTGGAAATTGGGGTGCAGAAGTACCCTTACAGAGAGAAGAGGTTGGAGAATGCAGTACAGAAGGAATGTTACAGAGAGAAAAGTTTGGATACTGGGGTGCAGAATGACTGTTGCAGAGAGCAGATGTTGGAGACTGTGGTATAGAAGGACTGTTTCAGAGAGCATAGGTTGGAGACTGGGGTGCAGAAGGATCATTGGGGCGATCAGAGTATGGAGACTGGGGTGTAGAAGGCCTGTTGCATAGATCAGAGGTTGGAGACTGGGGTGTAGAAGGACTGTTTAAGAGAGCAGATGTTAGAGACTTGTGCGCAGAAGGACTGTTGCATAGAGCAGAGAATGGAGATTGACGTACAGAAGGACTGTTACAGAGAGCATAGTTTGGAGACTGGGTTGCAGATATAGGATTACAGAGAAGGGAGTTTTCAGACTGAGGTAAAGAAGAACTGTTGCACAAAGCAGATGTTGGAGACTGGGGTTCACAAGGAGTGTTGCAGAGAGCAGAGTTTTGAGACTGGGGTGAAGAAGGATCGTTGCAGAGAGCAGAGGTTGGAGACTGAGGTGCAGAAGGATCGTTGACGAGAGCAGAGGTTCGAGACTGGGGTGCAGAAGGATTGTTACAGAGAGCAGAGTTTGTGTTATCTCTAGTTTTTTGAGAGTTTTGAACATAAACGGATGCTGTACTTTGTGGAATGCTTTTTCTGCATCTATCGAGATGATCATATGGTTCTTATTTTTAAGTCTATTGATGTGGTGAATAACATTTATTGATTTCCGTATATTGAACCAGCCTTGCATACCAGGGATGAATCCTACTTGATCATGGTGCACAATTTTTTTGATAAGTTTTTTTATCCGATTTGCCAGAATTTTATTGAGGATTTTTGCATCTAGGTTTATTAGAGATATTGGTCAGTAGTTTTCTTTCTTTGAAGTGTCTTTGTTTGGTTTCGGAATCAGGTTGATGTTGGCCTCGTAGAATGAATTTGGATGTTCTCCCTCTTTTTCTATTTCCTGAAATAGCTTGAAAAGTATTAGTATTAGTTCCTCTTTAAAGGTTTTGGAAAACTCTACTGTATACACATCCGGTACTGAGCTTTTCTTAGATGGTAATCTTTTGATGGTTTCTTCTATTTCCTCAATTGATATTGGTCTGTTTAGGTTGTCTATATCCTCATGACTCAATCTGGGCAGATTATATGACTTAAGAAATTTATCGATGCCTTCACTATCTTCTATTTTATTGGAGTATAAGGATTCAAAATAGTTTCTGATTATCTTCTGTATTTCTGAAGTGTCTGTCGTGATCTTGCCTTTTTCATCCCTTATGCTAGTAATTTGAGTTCTCTCTCTTCTTCTCTTTGCTAGCATGGATAAGGGAAGGGTCTGTCAATTTTATTTATCTTTTCAAAGAACCAACTTTTCGTTTTCTCAATTTTTTCAATTGTTTCTTTTGTTTCGATTTCATTAATTTCAGCTCTGATTTTAATTATTTCTTGCCTTCTACTTCTTTTGCTGTTGTTTTGCTTTTCTTTTTCTAGGATTTTGAGATGAAGTATGAGATCATTTATTTGTTGGTTTTTTCTTTTTTTAAGGAATGAACTCCAAGCAATGAATTTTCTTCTTAGAACTGCTTTCAGTTTGTCCCATAGATTCCGATATGTTGTGTCTGTGTTTTCATTAAACTCTAAGAATTTTTTAATTTCCTTCTTGATGTCTTCTAAAACCCATTTATCATTCAGTAACTTATTGTTCATTCTCCAAGTGATGCATGATTTTTCCTTGCTTCTTTTATCGTTGATTTTTAGTTTCATTCCATTATAATCAGATAAGATGAATGGTATTATCTCCGCTCCTTTATATTGTCTAAGAGTTGCCCTGTGACATAATATATGATCTATTTTTGAGAAGGATCCATGTGCTGCTGAGAAAAAAGTGTAGCTGCTTGATGTTGGGTGGTATATTCTATATATGTCAATTAAGTCTAGGTTGTTAATTGTGTTATTGAGTTCTATAGTTTCCTTATTCAACTTTTGTTTGGAAGATCGGTCCAGTGGTGAGAGATGTGTGTTGAAGTCTCCCATGATTATTGTATGGTGGTCCATTAGACTCTTGAACTTGAGAAGAGTTTGCTTGATGAACACAGCAGCACCGTTGTTTGGGACATATATATTTATGATTGTTATGTCTTGTTGGTGTATGGTTCCCTTGAGCAGTATGTAGTGTCTTTCTATATCCCTTTTGATTAACTTTGGTTTGAAATCTATTTTATTTGATATGAGTATGGACACTCCTGCTTGTTTCCGCAGTCCATATGAGTGATATGATTTTTCCCAACCTTTCACCTTCAGTCTATGTATATCCTTTCCTATCAAATGCGTCTCCTGTAGGCAGCATATTGTTGTGTCTTGTTTTGTGATCCATTCAACTAGCCTGTGTCTCTTAATTGGTGAGTTTAAGCCATTAACATTTAGGGTTATTATTGAGATATGGTTTGTTCTTCCAGCGATATTTGTTTATTAATGCTGCTAAACCTGATTTGTTTTCCTCTTTGATTATTTTCCCCCCTTTACTGTCCTACCTCCCACTATTGGTTTTCATTGTTGTTTTCCATTTCCTCTTCCTGTAGTGTTTTGCCAAGGATTTTTCGAAGAGATGGTTTTCTAGCTGCAAATTCTTTTAACTTTTGTTTATCATAAAATGTTTTAATTTCATCTTCCATCCTGAACCTTAATTTCGCCGGATACATGATTCTTGGTTGGAACCCATTTTCTTTTAGCATTTGAAATATGTTATTCCAGGATCTTCTAGCTTTTAGAGTCTGTGTTGAGAGATCATCTGTTATCCTGATTGGTTTACCCCTAAATGTAATCTGCTTCCTTTCTCTTGTAGCTTTTAAAATTCTCTCCTTATTCTGTATGTTGTATATCTTCATTATAATGTGTCTAGGTGTGGATCTCTTATGATTTTGCACATTCGGCGTCCTGTAGGGTTCTAGGATTTGGGGTTCAGTCTCATTCTTCAAGTCTGGGAAGTTTTCTCTTATTATTACACTAAATAAATTGTCTATTCCTTTAGTTTGTAGCTCTGTGCCTTCCTGTATCCCAATGACTCTTAAGTTTGGTCTTTTGATATTATCCCATATTTCTTGGATGCTCTACTCATGGTTTCTTAGCAGACTTGCTGAGCTGTCTATGTTCTTTACAAGTTGAAATACCATGTCTTCATTGTCTGGTGTTCTATCTTATAAGTGATCCAGTCTGCTGGTAGTATTCTCAATTGAGTTTTTAAGTTGGTTTATTGCTTCCTGCATTTCTAGGATTTCTATTTGTTTGTTTTTTATTTCCTTTATCTTTCTGTTAAATTGATCTTTTACTTCCTGGATTTGTTTATGTAGTTCCTTGTCAATGTGATCTTTCATTGTCTGATTTTGCTGTCTCATGTCTTCCTTGAGACTCAAGATCATCTAAAGCATGTATATCCTGACCTCTCTGTCTGACATTCCATCTGTTGCAGCTATTACCTCTTCTAGAGTTGAGTTGACCTGCATTGCCTGTTGTCTTTTCTTTCCTTGTCTTTTCATACTGCTGGTGTTTCTTTCTGCTTGGTGAAACTGTTGTGTTTTTGAAATTTTCCCTCTATTTATTTATATTGCTCTTGTATAGTTGAAAAGTCTCCCTTGCAGGACAGGTGGTGGCTGTGATCCTCCACCAATTGGTGCGATCTGTCTACCACGCTGGCAGGATCTAGGTCTACTCTGCAGGCCGGTCGAAGGTCCGTCTACTCAGCAGGCACGAGGGGCACCAATGTCTCTCCGCAGGTTGCTGGGCCTAACCTCCCGATGGGTCCCCGGTATGCCTACCTTGCAGGCACTGGGGGTGGGGCCGCCTCCGGCCGGCAACAAGCCGCTGGCCCTGATCTGCCGGTGGTCACATACCTCAACATTGTGAAAGCAATTTATGCTAAGCCTCAGGCTAGAATCATTCTGAATGGAGAAAAATTGAAGGCATTCCCTCTAAAATCTGGAACAAGACAGGGATGCCCTCTCTCACCACTTCTGTTCAACATAGTTCTCGAAACACTGGCCAGAGCAATTAGACAGACGAAAGAAATTAAAGGCATAAAAATAGGAAAAGAAGAACTTAAATTATCACTATTTGCAGATGACATGATTCTATACCTAGCAGACCCAATAGGGTCTACAAAGAAACTGTTAGAGCTAATAAATGAATTCAGCAAAGTGGCAGGTTATAAAAATCAACACGCATAAATCAAAGGCATTCCTGTATATCAGCGACAAATCCTCTGAAATGGACACGGGGACAACCACTCCGTTCACAATATCCTCAAAAAGAATAAAATACTTTGGAATCAACCTAACAAAAGAGGTGAAAGACTTATACAATATAAACTACAGAACCCTAAAGAGAGAAATTGAAGAAGACCTTAGAAGATGGGAAAATATACCTTGTCCATGGATAGGCAGAACTAACATCATCAAAATGGCGATATTACCAAAAGTTCTCTATAAGTTTAATGCAATGCCAATCAAAACCCCAACGGCATTTTTTGTAGAAATAAAGAAAGCAATCATGAAATTCATATGGAAGAATAAAAGACCCAGAATAGCAAAAACAATACTAAGCAGGAAGTGTGAATCAGGTGGTATAGCGATTCCAGATTTCAAACTATACTACAGAGCAATAGTAACAAAAAGAGCATGGTACTGGTACCAAAACAGGTGGGTGGACCAATGGTACAGAAAAGAGGACACAGAAACCAACCCACAAAACTACAACTTTCTTATATTTTATAAAGGGACTAAAAGCATGCAATGAAGGAAGGATAGCATCTTCAACAAATGGTGCTGGGAAAGCTGGAAATCCATATGCAACAAAATGAAACTGAATCTCTTTCTCTCGCCATGCACAAAAGTTAACTCGAAATGGATCAAGGAGCTTGATATCAAATCAGAGACATGGCATCTGAGAGAAGAGAAAGTTGGCTACGACCTACATGCTGTGGGGTCGGGCACCAAATTCCTCAATAGGAAACCCATAGCACAAGAGTTAACATCTAGAATCAACAAATGGGACTTACTCAAACTAAATTTTTTTTCTCAGCAAAAGAAACAATAAGAAAAGTAAATAGGGAGCCTACATCTTGGGAACAAATCTTTACTCCTCACACTTCAGATAGAGCCCTAATATCCAGAGTATATAAAGAACTCAGAAAATTAGACAATAAGATAACAAATAATCCCATCAACAAATGGGCCAAGGACTTGAACAGACACTTCTCAGAGGAGGACATACAATCAATCAACAAGTACATGTAAAAATGCTCACCATCTCTAGCAATCAGAGAAATGCAAATCAAAACCACCCTAAGATACCATCTCACTCCAGTAAGATTGGCAGCCATTACGAAGTCAAACAACAATAAGTGCTGGCGAGGATGTGGGGAAAAGTGTACACTTGTACATTGTTGGTGGGACTGCAAATTGGTGCAGCCAATTTGGAAAGCAGTATGGAGATTTCTTGGAAAGCTGGAAATGGAACCACCATTTGACCCAGCTATCCCCCTTTTCAGTCTATTCCCTAAAGACCTAAAAAGAGCATGCTACAGGGAAACTGCTACATCGATGTTCATAGCAGCACAATTCACAATAGCAAGATTGTGGAACCAACCTAGATGCCCTTCAATAGACGAATGGATAAAAAATGTGGCATTTATACACAATGGAGTATTACTCTGCATTAAGAAATGACAAAATCATAGAATTTTTAGGGAAATGGATGGCATTAGTGCAGATTATGCTAAGCGAAGCTAGCCAAGCCCTAAAAAACAAATGCCAAATGTCTTCTTTGATATAAGGAGAGTAATTAAGAACAGACTAGGGTAGAAGAGAACGAGAAGAAGACCATCATTAAACAGGGTTGAGAGGTGGGAGGGAAAGGGAGAGAGAAGGGAAATTGCATGGAAATGGAACGAGACCCTCAGGGTTATACAAAATTACATACAAGAGGAAGTGAGGGGAAAGTGAAAAATAATACAAGGGGGAGGAATAAATTACAGTAGGAAGGGTAGAGAGAGAAGAGGGGAGGGGAGGGGGGATAGTAGAGGATAGGAAAGGCAGCAGAATACAACAGACACTAGGATGGCAATATGTAAAGCAATGGAAGTGTAACTAATGTGATTCTGCAAGCTGTATAAGGGGTAAAATGGGAGTGCATAACCCACTTGAATCAAAATGTGAAATATGATATATCAAGAACTATGTAATGAAGGGGTAAGACAAGATAATACAAATGGAAGAAATGATTTACAATAGAAGGGGTAGAGAGAGAAAAGGGGAGGGGAGGGGAGGGGAGGGGGGATAGAAGAGAATAAGACTGACAGCAGAATACATCAGACACTAGAAAGGCAATATGTCAATCAATGGAAGGGTAACTGATGAGACACAGCAATCTGTATACGGGGTAAATTTGGGAGTTCATAACCCGCTTGAATCAAACTGTGAAATATGATGTATTAAGAACTGTGTAAGGTTTTGAACGACCAACAATAAAAAATAAATAAATAAATAAATAAAAATAAATAAAATAAAATAAAAAACAAACAAAAAATAATTTAAATTATTAAATAGAATGAAGATCAGTAGAGGAAGGGAGGGAAAAGGATACCAGGGATTGAAATGGAACAAGCTAAACTCCATGTTTGTATGATTATGTCAGAATGAACCCAAATATTTTGTATAATAATAATGAACTAATTAAAAACATTTAAAACTAGAAAAAAAAACAGAGAGCAGAGTTTGGAGACTGGGGTGCAGAAAGACTTTTACAGACAGCATAGGTTTGAGACTGAGATGTAGAAGGAATGTTGCAGAGAGCAGAGGTAGGAGACTGGGGTTCAGAAAGACTGTTGCTGAAAGCAGGGGTTGGAGACTGAGGTGCAGAAGGACTGTTACAGAGAGCAGAGGTTGGATACTGGGGTGCAGAAGGACTGACAAAAAAAGCAGATGTTGGAGACTGGGGGGCAGAAGGACCATTACATAGAGCAGAGGTTGGAGACTCTGGTACAGAAGGACTGTTACAGAGAGCAGAGTTTGGAGACTAGGGTGTAGAAAGACTGTTGCAGAAAGCAAAATTTGGAGATAGGTTCCAGAAGGACTGATACAGCGAACAGGGGTTAGAGACTGGTGTGCAGAAGAATCTTATAGAGAGCAGAGGTAGGAGACTGGTGTGCAGAAGGACTGTTCTAGAGAGAAGAGGTTGGAGACTGGGGTGCAGAAGGATCATTGCAGAGAGAAGAGCTTTGAGACTGGGGTGCAGAAGGCCTCTTACACAGAGCAGAGGTTGGAGACTGAAATGCAGAAGGCCTGTTTCAGAGAGCCGAGGGTGAAGACTGGGGTGCAGAAGGACTGTTACAGAGAGCAGAGATTGCAGACTGGGTTTCAGAATGGTCTTACAGAGAGCAGAGGTAGGAGACAGAGGTACAGAAAGACTGTTACAGAGAGCAGAGTTTGGAGACTTGGGTACAGAGGATTTGTTGCAGAGAGCAGATTTTTCAGACTGAGGTACAGAAGAACTGTTGCAGAGAGCAGATTTTGGAGACTGCGTTGCACAAGGACTGTTGCAGCGATCAGATGTTGGAGACTGGGGTGCAGATGGACTGATACGGAGAGCAGAGGTTGGAGACTGGGGTGCAGAAGGCCTGTTACAGAGCAGAGTTTGGAGACTGGGTTGCAGAAAGATCTTACAGAAAGCAGAGTTTGGAGACTGAGGTGCAGAAGTATTGTTACAGAGAGTAGAATTTGGAGACTGAGGTGAGAAGGACCCTTGCAAAGAGCAGAGGTTGGAGACTGAGGTGCAGAAGTATAGTTGGAGAGAGAAGAGGTTGGAGACTGGGGTTCAGAAAAAACTTTTGCTGAAAGCAGAGGGTGGAGCCTGGGGTGTAGAAGGACTGTTACAGAGAGCAGATGCTGGAGACTGGGGTGCAAAAGGAAACCTACAGAGAGCAGAGGATGGAGACTGGGGTGCAGAAGGACTGTTACAAAGAGCAGAGTTTGGAGACTAGTGTTTAGAAAGACTTTTTCAGAGAGCAGACGTTGGAGACTTGGGTGAAGAAGAACTGTTGCATAGAGCAGAGGATGGAGACTGAAATGCAGAAGACGGTTTCAGAAAGCAGAGTTTGAAGACTGGGTGCAGAACTACAGTTACAGAGATCAGAGTTTGGAGATTGTGTTGCAAAAAAATCTTACAGAGAGCAGAGGTTGGAGAATGAGTTACAGAAGGACTGTTAGAGAGAGCAGAGGTTGGAGACTGAGGTGCAGAAAGATCGTTGGAGAGAGCAGTGTTTGGAGACTGTTGTGCAGAAGAACTTTTACTTAGAGCACAGGTTGGAGACTGGGGTGCAGAAGGACTTTTACAGCACAGGTTAAAGACTGAGGTGCAGAAAAACTGTTGCAGAGAGCAAAGTTAGGAGACTGGTGTGCAGAAGGAGTGTTGCAGAGAGGAGAATTTGGAGACTGAGGTGAAGAAGGACCCTTACAGAGAGCAGAAGTTGGAGACTGGTGTACAGAGGAGTGTTAGAGAGCACAGAGGTTGGAGACACGTGTGTAGAAGGATCTTACAGGGAGCATAGGTTGGAGACTGGGGTGCAAAAGGACTGTTGCTGAGAGTAAAAGTTGGAGACTGGGGTGGAGAAGGATCATTGAAGAGAGAAGAGTTTGGAGACTGGGTGCAAAAGGCCTGTTACATACAGCAGAGGTTAGAGACTGGGGTGAAGAAGGCTTGTTACAGAGAGCAGTTCTTGGAGACTGGGGTGCAGAAGGACAGTTACAGAGATCAGAGTTTGGAGACTGGGTTGCAAAAGAATCTTACAGAGATCAGAGTTTGGAGAATGAGGTACAGAAGGACTGTTAGAGAGAGCAGAGGTTGGAGACTTAGGTGCAGAAAGATTCTTGGATAAAGCAGTGTTTGGAGACTGCAGTGCAGAAGGACTGATACAGAAAGCAGAGGTTTAAGACTGGGGTGCAGAAGGACCCTTACAGAGAATAGAGGTTGGAGACTGAAAGACTCTTACAGAGAGCAGACGTTGAAGACTGGCGTGCAGAATGACTGTTGTAGAGAACAGAGGTTGGAGACTGGTTTACAGAAGGACCATTGCAGAAAGTAGAGGTTGGAGACTGGGTTTCAGAAGAATCTTACAGAGAGCAGAGTTTTGACACTGAGGTGCAAAAGGACTGTGGCAGAGAGAAGAGTTTGGAGATTGGGGCACTGAAGGACTGAAGCAGGGAGCAAAGGTTGGAGTCTGAGGTGCAGAAATTTTTTTACAGAGAGCACAGGTTAGAGACTGGAATGCAGAAGGACTAATACAGAAAGCAGAGTTTGGAGACTGAGGTGCAGAAAGACCCTTACTGAGAGCAGAGGTTGGAGATTGCAGTACAGAAGGACTGTTAAAGAGAGCAGAGGTTTGAGACTGGGGTATAGAAGGACTGTTGCAGAGATCAGAGTATAAAGACTGGGGTGCAGAAGGACTCTTGCGGAGAGCAGAGTTTGAAGACTGGTTGCAGAAGGACTGTTTCAAAGAGCAGAGGTTTCAAAGTGAGGTGCAGAATGACGGTTACAGAGAGCAGAGTTTGGAGACGGTGGTCAAGAAGGACTGATATAGAAAGTAGAGGTGGGAGACAGAGTTGCAAAAGGACCCTTACAGAGAACAGAGGTTTGAGACTGCAGTACGGAAGGAATGTTACAAAGAGCACAGGTTGGAGACTGAGGTGTAGAAAAAGTGTTACAGAGAGCAGAGTTTGGAGACTGAAGTGCAGAAGTACTATTATAGAAAGCAGAGGTTGGAAATTGGGGTGTAGAAGGACCGTTACTGAGAGCAGAGGATGGAGACTGCAGTACAGAAGGACTGTTACACAGAGCAGATCTCAGAGACTGAGGAGCAGCAGGACTGTTCCAGAGGACAGAAGTTGGAGACTGGGGTGGAAAAGGAATGTTACAGAGAGCAGAGTTTGGAAACTGGAGTGCAGAAGGATCTTACAGGGAGCAGAGTCTGGAGACTGTGGTGCAGAAGGACTGTTGCAGAGAGCAGAAGTTGGAGACTGGGGTCCAGAAGGATCATTGCAGAGACCAGATTTTAGAGACTGAGGTGCAGATGGACTGTTACAGAGAGCAGAGTTTGGAGACTGAGGTGAAGAAGGACAGTTACGGAGAGCAAAGTTTGGACACTGATGTGCAGAAGAACTCTTACAGAGAGAAGAGGTTGGAGACTGGGGTTAAGATGGATCTTACAAAGAGCAGAGTTTGGATCCTGGGGTGCAAAAGGACTGTTGCAGAGAGCAGATGTTGGAGACTGGGATGGAGAAGAATCGTTGTAGAGAGAAGAGTTGGAGACTGGAGTGCATAAGGATCTTACACAGAGCAGAGGTTGGTGAGTAGGGTGCAGAAGGACTGTTGCCGAGAGCAGAGGTTGGAGACTGGGGTAGAGAAAAATCATTACAGACAGAAGAGGTTAGAGACTGGGGTTCCGAAGGCCTGTTAGAGAGAGCAGAAGTTAGAGACTGGGTGGCAAAATTCCTGTTATAGAGAGCACAAGTTAGAACTATTCTGCAGAAGGACTGTTACAGAGAGCAGAGTTTGGAGACGAGGTAGCAGAAGGGTCTTACAGAGAGCAGAGTTAGGAGACTGAAGTGCAGAAGGATAGTTGCAGAGAGCAGAGTTTTTAGACTGAGTTGCTGAAGGACTGTTGCAGAGAGCAGATGTTGGAGACTGGTGTGCAGAAGGACTGTTGCAGAGAGAAGAGGTTGGAGACTGTGGTACAGAAGAATCTTTGCAGAGAGCAGAGGTTGGAGAGTGAGTTGTAGAAGGATGGTTACAGAGAGCAGAGGTTGGAGACTGTGATAGAGAAGAATCCTACAGAGAGCAGAGGTTGAAGAATCAGGTGCAGAAAGACTGATACAGAGAGTAGATGTTGGAGACTGAGGTGCAGAAGTAACGTTGCAGAGTACAGACTTTGGAGACTGAGGTGCAGAAGGATTGTTACAGAGAGCGGAGGTTGGAGACTGGGGTGCAGAAGGATTGTTGCAGATAGCGGATTTTGGAGACTAGGGTGCAGAAGGACTGTTATAGAGAGCAGAGGTTGGAGACTGAGGTGTAGATGGACTGTGAAATAGAGCAGAGGTAGGAGACTGGGGTTCAGAAGGTTCGTTGCAGACCGCAGAGTTTTCAGACTGAGGTACAGAAGGACTGTTGCAGAGAGCATATGTTGGAGACTGGGGTGCAGAAGGACTGTTACAGAGAGCAGAGTTTGGAGATTCAGGTGCAGAAGGACTGTTACAGGAAGCAGAGTTTGGAAATTGTGATGCAGTAGGACCATTAAAAAGAGCAGAGGGTGAAGACTGTAGTATAGAACTCTTACCAATATCAGAGGTAGGAGACTGGGGTGCAGAAGGACTGTTACAGAGAGCAGAGGTTGGAGACTGGGGTAGAGAAAAATCATTGCAGACAGAAGAGGTTAGAGACTGGGGTTCTGAAGGCCTGTTAGAGAGAGCAGAAGTTAGAGACTGGGTTGCAAAATTCCTGTGATAGAGAGCAGAAGTTAGAACTATTCTGCAGAAGGACTGTTACAGAGAGCAGAGTTTGGAGATGAGGTAGCAGAAAGGTCTTACAGAGAGCAGAGTTAGGAGACTGAGGTGCAGAAGGATAGTTGCAGAGAGCAGAGGTTGGAGACTGAGGTGTAGAAGGAGTGTTACAGAGAGCAGAGTTTGGAGACTGAGGTGCAGAAGGACTGTTACAGAAAGCAGAGGTTGGAAATTGGGGTGTAGAAGGACGGTTACAGAGAGCAGACTTTGGAGACTTCGGTACAGGAGAACTGTTACACAGAGCAGATCTCGGAGACTGGGGAGCAGAAGGATTGTTGCAGAGGACAGAAGTTAGAGAGTGGGGTGGAGAAGGAATGTTACAGAGAGCAGAGTTTAGAAACTGGAGTGCAGAAGGATCTTACAGAGAGCAGAGGTTGGAGACTGTGGTGAAGAAGGACTGTGGCACAGAGCAGAAGTTGGAGACTGGGCTCCAGAAGGATCGTGGCAGAGAGCAGATTTTAGAGACTGAGGTGCAGATAAACTGTTAAAGAGAGCAGAGTCTCGAGACTGAGGTGCAGAAGGACAGTTACAGAGAGCAGAATTTGGAGATTGGTGTGGAGATGGACTGTAACAGAGAGCAGAGGTTGGAGACTGGAGTTCAGATGGATCTTACAGAGAGCAGAGTTTAGAGACTTGGGTGCAGAAGGACTGTTTTAGAGAGCAGATGTTGGAGACTTGGTTGGAAAAGAATCGTTGCAGAGAGAAGAGATTGGAGACTAGAGTGCATAAGGATCTTACACAGAGCAGAGGTTGGTGACTAGGGTGCAGGACTGTTGCTGAGAGCAGAGGTTGGAGACTGGGGTGTAGAGAAACCATTGCAGAGAGAAGAGGTTAGAGACTGGGGTTCTTAAGGCCTGTTACAGAGAGCAGAATTTCGAGACTGGGTTCTAAAATTTCTCTTACAGAGAGCAGAGGTTGAAAACTATTGTGCAGAAGGACTTTTAAAGAGAGCAGAGATTGGAGACTGGGTTTTAGGAGGGTCTTAAAGAGAGCAGAGGTAGGAGACTGAGGTGCAGAAGGATTGTTGCAGAGAGCAGAGTTTTTAGACTGAGTCGCTGAAGAACTGTTTCAGAGAGCAGAGGTTGGAGACTGGGGTGAATAAGGATGGGTGCAGAGAGCAGAGGTTGGAGACTGGGGTGCAGAAGAACTGTTGCAGATAGCGGAGTTTGGAGACTGGAGTGCAGAAGGACTGTTATAGAGAGCAGAGGTGGGAGACTGGGTTGCAGAAGGACTTATACAGAAAGCAGAGATTGGAGTCTGGAGTGCAGAAAGAACGTTACAGAGAGCAGAGGTTGGATTCTGCAGTACAGGAGGACTGTTACAGAGAGCAGAGGTTGGAGACTGGGGTGGAGAAGGAATGTAAAAGAGAGCTGTTGTTGGTAACTAGGGTGCTGAAGGACTGTTGGAGAGAGAAGAGTTTGGAGACTGGGGTGCAGAAAAACTGTTGCGGAGAGCAGAGTTTGGAGACTGGGGTTAAGAAAGACTGTTACAGAGAGCAGAGGTAGGAGACAGCATTTCAGAAAGATCTTACAGAGAGCAGAATTTGGAGACTGAGATGCAGAAGAAACTGTTGTAGGGATCAGAGGTTGGAGACTGGGGTGCAATAGGATCATTGCAGAGAGCAGAGGTTAAAGACTGGGGTGCAGAAGGATCGTTGCAGAGAGCAGAGGTTGGAGATTTCGTGCAGAATGCCTGCTAAAGAAAGCAGTTTTGGAGAATGGTGTGCAGAAGGCCTGTTACAGAGAGGAGAGTTTGGAGACTTGGGTGCAGAAGGACTGGTACAGAGAGCAGATTTTGAAGAAAGGGCTGCTGAAGGATCTTACAGAGAGCAGAGGTTGGAGACTAAGGTGCAGGTGGACTGTTACAGAGAGCAGTGTTTGGAGACTGGGGTTTAGAAGGATCGTGGAGAGGAGAGGTTACAGACTGAGGTGCAGAAGTACTGTTACAGAGAGCAGAGGTTGGAGATTGAGGTGTAGAAGGACTGTTACGGAGAGCAGAGTTTGGAGGCTGAGATGCAGAATGACTGTTACAGAAAGCAGAGGTTGGCAATTGGGGTGCAGAAGGACTGTTACAGAGATCAGAGGTTTGAGACTATGGTATAGAAGGACTGTTACAGAGAGCAGAGGTGGGATACTTGGGTACAGAAGGACTGTTACAGAAAGCACAGGTTGGAGACTGAGGTGAAGAAGGATAGACACAGAGAGCAGAGGTTGGAGACTTGGGTTCAGAAGGACTGATACAGAAAGCAGAGGTAGAAGACTGGAGTTAAGAAGGACTGTTACAGAGAACAGAGGTAGGAGACAGTGGTGCAGAAGGATCTTACAGAGAGCAGAATTTGGAGACTGAGGTGCAGAAGGAGTGTTGTAGAGATCAGAGGTTGGAGACTGGGGTGCAGTAGGATCATTGCAGAGAGCAGAGGTTAAAGACTGTGGTGTAGAAGGATCATTCCAGAGAGCAGAGGTTGGAGACTTGCGTGCAGAAGGCCTGCTTAAGAGAGCAGATTTGGAGACTGGCGTGCAGATGGCCTGTTACAGAGAGGAGAGGTTGGAGACTGGGGTGCAGGAGGACTGGTACAGAGAGCAGATTTTGAAGAAAGGGTTGCTGAAGAATCTTACAGAGAGCAGAGGTTGAAGACTAAGGTGCAGGTGGACTGTTACAGAGAGCAGTGGTTGGAGACTGGGGTGCAGAAAATCGTGGAGAGAAGAGGTTTAAGACTGAGGTGCAGAAGTACTGTTACAGAGAGCAGAGGTTGGAGATTGAGGTATAAAAGAAACTGTTACGGAGAGCATAATTTAAAGACTGAGGTTCAGAAAGACTGTTACAGGAAGCAGAGGTTGGAAATTGGGGTGCAGAGGAACCGTTACAGAGAGCAGAGGATGGAGACTATGGTATAGAAGGACTGTTACAGAGATCAGAGGTGGGAGACTTGGGTACAGAAGGACTGTTACAGAAAGCATAGGTTGGAGTCTGAGGTGAAGAAGGATAAACACAGAGAGCAGAGGTTGGAGACTGGGGTTCAGAAGGACTGATACAGAAAGCAGAGGTTGGAGACTGGGGTGCAGAAGGACCGTTACAGAGAGCAGAGTTTGGTGAATGCGGTACAGAAGGACGGTTACAGAGAGCAGATATTGGAGACTGGCGAGCAGAAGGACTGTTGTAGAGGACAGAGTTTGGAGACTGGGGTGCCGCAGGACCCTTGTAGAAAGCAGAGGTTGGCGACTAGGGTGGAGAAGGAATGTTAGAAAGAGCAGAGTTCGGAAACTGGAGTGCAGAAAGATCTTACAGGGAGCAGAGGTTGGAGACTGTGGTGCAGAAGGACTGTTGCAGAGAGCAGACGTTGGAGACTGGGGTCCAGAAAGATCGTTGCAGAGAGCATAGTTTGCAGACTGGGGTGCAGAAGGCTTTTGCAGAGAGCAGAGGTTGGAGACTGAGGTGCAGAAGGACTGTTACAGAGAGCAGATGTTAAAGACTGGGGTTCAGATGGATCTTACAGAGAGCAGATGGCAAAGACTGAGGTAAAGAAGGATTGTAACAGACAGCAGAGGAAGGAGACTGGGGTGCAGAATGTTCGTTTCAGACAGCAGCGTTTTAATACTGTGGTGCAGAAGGACTGTTGCAGAGACCAGATGTTGAAGACTGGGGTGTAGAAGGACTGTTGCAGAGAGCAGATGTTGGAGACTGGGGTGCAGTAGGACCGTTGCAGAGAACAGAGTTTGAAGACTGAGGTGCAGAAGGATTGTTACAGAGAGCAGCATTTGGAGACTGAAGTGCAGAAGGACTGTTGCAGAGAGCAGAGGTTGGACACTGGCATGCAGAAGAACTGTTGCAGAGAGCAGAGGTTGGAGACTAAGGTGCAGAAGGACACTTAGAGTAGAAGTTAGAGACTGTGCTGCAGAAGGACTCATACAGAAAGCAGATATTCTAGTATAGGGTGCAGAAAGAACGTTACAGAGAGTAGAGTTTGGAGAATGCAGTACAGAAGGACTGTTGCAGAGAGCAGAATTTAAAGACTGAAGTGCAGAAAGACTGTTGCAGAGAGCAGAGGTTGGAGACTGAGGTGCAAAAGTCCTGTTACATAGAACAGAGTTTAGAGACTGGGGTGCAGAAGGATCGTTGCAAATAGCAGAGCTTGGAGACAGGGGTGCAGAAGGATCTTACAGAGAGCATAAGTTAGAGACTGAGGTTCAGAAGGACTGTTGCAGAGATCAGAGGTTGGAGACTGGGGTTCAGTAGGATCATTGCAGAGAGCAGAAGTTGGAGATTGGGATGCAGAAAGATCATTGCAGTGAGCAGAGTTTGGAGACTGGGATGTAGAAGGCCAGCTACAGAGAGCAGAGTATGGAGACTGGCGTGCAAACGGCCTGTTACAGAGAAAAGAGGTTAGAGACTGGGGTGCAGAAGGACTGTTATAAAGACCAGAGTTTGGAGTCTGAGTTGCTGAAGGATCTTACAGAGACCAGAGGTTAGAGACTGATGTGCAGGTGTACTGTTACAGAGAGCAGTGGTTGGAGACTGGGGTGCAGAAGGATCATGCAGAGAGCAGAGGTTACAGACTGAGGTGCAGAAAGATTTATACAGGGAGCAGAGGTTTGAGACTGAGGTGTAGAAGGACTGTTACAGAGAGCAGAGTTTGGAGACTGAGGTGTAAAAGGATTGTTACAGGAATCAGAGTTTGTAAATTGGCGTGCAGAAGGACCCTTAAAGAGAGCAGAGTTTGGAGACTGTGGTTTAGGACTGTTACTAAGAGAAGAAGTTGGAGACTGGGATGCAGAAAAACTCATATAAAGAGCACAAGTTGGAGACTGAGGTGCAAAAGGATGGATACAGAGAACAGAGGTTGGAGACTGGGGATCAGACAGGCTGATACAGAAAGCAGAGTTTGGAGACAGGGGTGTAGAAGAACCAAAACAGAGAGCAGAGGTTGGACACTGCGGTACAAAAGGACTGTTACAGAGAACAGATCTCGGAGACTGGGGAGCAAAAAGACTATTGCAGATAGAATAGGTCGGAGAATGAGGTGCAGAAGGACTGTTACAGAGAGCAGAGTTTGGAGACTGGGGTGCAGAAGGAATGTTACAGAGAGCAGAGTTTGCAAACTGGGCTGCAGAAGGACTGTTACAAAGAGCAGAGTTTGGAGAATTGGGTTCAGAATAATCTTACAGAGAGCAGAGTTTGGAGACTGGGGTGCAAAAGGACTGTTGAAGAGAGCAGATATTGGAATCTGGGGTTGAGAATAATCGTTGCAGAGAGAAAAGGTTGGAGACTGGGGTGCAGAAGGCCTGTTACACAGAGCAGAGGTTGGAGACTGTGTTGCAGAAGTCCTGTTACAGACAGCAGAGGTTGGAGACTGTTGTGCAGAAGTACTGTTACAGAGTGCAGAATTTAAAGTCTGGGTTGCAGAAGGATCAAACAGAGAGCAGAGTTTGGAGACTGAGGTGCAGAAGGACTGTTACAGAGAGCAGAGGTAGGAGACTGGGGTGCAGAAGGGTCGTTGCAGAGAGCAGAGTTTGGAGACTGAGGTGCAGAAGGACTGTTACAGAGAGCAGAGGTAGGAGACTGGGGTGCAGAAGGGTCGTTGCAGAGAGCAGAGTTTTCAGACTGAGACGCAGAATAACTGTTGCAGAGAGCAGATGTTGGAGAGTGGCGTGCAGAAGAACGGTTGCAGAGAGCAGATGATGATAATTAGGGTCCAAAAGGACTAATGTAGAAAGCAGATGTTGGAGACTGGGGTGCAGAAGGACTGTTGCAGAGAGCAGAGGTTGGAGACTGAAGTGCGGAAGTCCTGTTACAGAGAGCAGAGTTTGGAGACTCGGATTAAGAAGGACAGTTTCAGAGAGCAGAGGTTAAATACCGGGGTGCAGAAGGATCCAACAAAGAGCAGAATTTGGAGAATGAGTTAGATAAGGACTGTTGCAAAGATCAGAGGTTGGAGACTGAGGTGCAGAAGGACTCTTACAGAGAGCAGAGGTTGGAAACTGGGATGAAGAAGGACTGATACAGAAAGCAGCAATTGGAGTCTGAGGTGCAGAAAAGACCGTTACAGGAAGCAGAGGTTGGATACTGCAGTACAGGAGGACTGTTACAGAGAGCAGTGGTTGAAGACTGGGTGCAGAAGTACTGTAGCAGAGAGCAGATGTTGGTAACTAGGGTACAGAAGGACTGTTTTAGAGAGCAGAGTTTGGAGACTGGGGTGCAGAATGACTCTTTTGGAGAGCAGAAGTTGGAGACAGGGTTGCAGAAAGATCTTACAGAGAGCAGAATTTGGAGACTGAGGTGCGGAAGGACTGTTGCAGAGATCAGAGGTTGGAGACTTGGGTGCAGTAGGATCATTGCAGAGAGCAAAGGTTGGAGATTGGGGTGCAGAAGAATCATTGCAGAGAGCAGAGGATAAAGAGTGGGGTGCAGAAGGCCTGCTATAGAAAGCAGAGTTTCGAGACTGGAGTGCAGAAGGCCTGTTACAGAGAGGAGAGGTTGGAGAGTGGGGTGCAGAAAAACTGTTACAGAGAGCAGAGTTTGGAGACTGAGGTGCAAGTTGACTGTTACAGAGAGCAGGGGTTGGAGACTGGGGTGCAGAAGAATCGTGGAGAGCAGAGGTTTCAGACTGAGGTGCAGAAGTACTGTTACAGAGAGCAGAGGTTGGAGACTGAGGTGTAGCAGGACTGTTACAGAGAGCAGAGTTTAGAGACTGACATGCAGAAGGATTGTTACAGAAAGCACAGGTTAAAGACTGAGGTGCAGAAGGATAGATACAAAGAGCAGAGGTTGGGACTAGGGTTTCGAAGAACTGATTCAAAAACAGAGGTTGGAGACTGGGTTGCAGAAGGACCGTTACAGAGAGCAGAGGTTGGAAACTGCGGTACATAAGGTCTGTGACAGAGAGCAGATCTCGGAGACTGGGGAGCAGAAGGACTGTTGCAGAGGATAGAGGTTTGAGACTTGGGTGGAGAAGAAATTTTACAGAGAGCAGAGTTTGAAAACTGGAGTGCAGAAAGATCTTACAGAGAGCAGAGGTTGGAGAGTGTATTGCAGAAGGACTGTTGCAGAGAGCAGACGTTGAAGACTGGGGTCCAGTAGGTTCGTGGCAGAGAGCAGAGTTTGGAGACTGGGGTGCAGAAGGATTGTTGCAGAGAACAGATGTTGGAGACTGGAGTGGAGAAGGACTGTTGCAGAGAGCAGATTTTAGAGACTGGGGTGCAGAAAGATTGTTACAGAGAGCAGGGGTTGAAGTCTGAGTTGTGGAAGGACTGTTACAGAGAGCAGCGTTTGGAGACTGGGTTGCAGAAAAACTGTTACAGAGAGCAGAGGTTGGAGACTTCTGTTTAGATGGATGTTACAGAGAGCAGAGTTTCCAGACTGGGGTAGAAAAAAAGAGTTGCAGAAAACAGATGTTGGAGACTTGGGTGGAGAAGTATCATTGCAGAGAGAAGACGTTAGAGACTGGGGTGGAGAAGGCCTATTGCAGACAGCAGAGGTTGAAGACTGAGGTGCAGAAGGACTGTTTAGGAGATGAGAGGTTGGAGACTGGAGTTTAGTAGGATCATTGCAGAGAGCAGAGGTTAGAGACAGGTGTGCAGAATGATCGTTGCATAGAGCATAGTTTGGAGACATTTGTTCAGAAGGACTGTGACAGAGAGGAGACGTTGGAGACTGGGGTGCAGAAGGATTTTTATAGAGAGCAGTGTTTGGAGACTGAGTTGCTGAAGGATCTTACAGAGAGCAGAGGTTGGAGACTGAGCTGCAGGTGAACGGTTATAGAGAGCAGTGGTTGGAGACTGGGGTGCTGAAGAATCGTGGAGAGCAGAGGTTTCAGACTGAGGTACAGGTGGACTTTTACAGAGAGCAGTGATTGTAGAATGGGTTGTAGAAGGACTGTTACAGAGAGCAGAGTTTGGAGACTCAGGTACAGAAAAACTGTTACAGGAAGCAGAGTTTGAAAATTAAGATGCTGAAGGACCCTTACAGAGAGCAGAGTTTGGAGACTGCGGTATAGGACTGTTACCTAGAGCAGAGGTTAGAGACTGAAGTGCAGAAGGACTCTTACATAGAGCATAGGTTGGAGACTGAGGTGCAAAGGATAGATAGAGAGAACAGATTCTGTAGACTGGGATTAAGGCAGACTGATACAGAAAGTAGAGTTTGGAGACTGGGGTGTAGTAGGACCTTTACAAAAAGAAGAGACTGCGAAACAGAAGGACTGTTAAAGAGAACAGTTTTCAGAGACTGGGAGCAGAAGGACTGTTGCAGAGAGCAGAGGTTGGAGATTGGGGTGGAGAAGGAATGTTATAAAGAGCAGAGTTTGGAAACTAGAGTGCAGAAGGATCTTATAGAGAGCAGAGGTTGGAGACTGTGGAGCAGAAGGACTGTTGCTGAGAGCAGAGGTTGGAGACTGGGGTCCAGAAGGATCCTTGCAGATAGCGGAGTTTTGAGACTGGTGTGCAGAAGGAGTTTTGCAGAGAGCAGATTTTGATGACTGGGGTGCAGAAGGAATGTTGCTGAGAGCAGATTTTAGAGACTGAAGTGCAGAAAGACTGTTACAGAGAGCAGAGGTTGGAGACTCAGGTGCAGAAGGACTGTTACAGAAAGCAGAGGTTGGAAATTGGGGTGCAGAAAGACCGTTACAAAGACCAGAGTTTGGAGACTGCAGTATAGAAAAACTGTTACAGAGAGCAGATGTTGGAGACTGGGTTGTAGAAGAAATGTTACAGAGAGCACAGATTGGAGACTGAGGTGCAGAAAGATAAATAAAGAGAGCAGAGTTTTGAAACTGGTGTTCAGAATGACTGATACATAAAGCAAAGATTTGAGACTGGGTTGCCGAAGAACTGTTACAGAGAGCAGATGTTGGGGACTGGGGAGCATAAGGACTGTTGCAGAAGACAGAGGTTGGGTACTGGGGTGCTGCAGGACACTTGCAGAAAGCAGCGGTTAAAGACTGGTTTAGAGAAGGAATGTTAGAGAGAGCAGAGTTTGGAAAGTGGAGTGCAAAAGGATCTTACAGAGAGCAGAGGTAGGAGACTGTTTTGCAGAAGGACTCTTCCAGACAGCAGAGTTTGGAGACTGGGGTCCAGAGAGATCGTTGCAGAGAGCAGAGTTTGAGGACTGGGGTGCAGAAGTACGGTTGCAGGGAGCAGAGGTTGGAGACTGGGGTGCAGAAGGACTGTTGCAGAGAGTAGAGTTTGGAGACTGAATTGCAAAGGACTGTTACAGAGAGCAGAGGTAGGAAACTGAGGTGAAAAAGACTGTTGCAGAGAGCAGAGGTTAGATAATTGGCTGCAGAAGGACTGTTACAGAGAGCAGAGGTTGGAGACTGGGGTGCAGAAGGACTGTTGCAGAGAGCAGAGATGGGAGACTGCAGTGCAAATGACTGTTACAAAGAGCAGAGGTTCTAGATTGGTCTGCTTAAGGACTGTTGCAGAGAGCAGAGATTGGAGACTGGGCTGCAGAAGGAATGTGGCAGAGAGAATATGTTGGAGACTGGGGTGCAGAAGGACTGTTACAGAGAGCAGAGTTTGGAGACTGGGGTTCAGATGGATCTTACAGAGAGCAGAGTTTGGAGACTGGTGTGCAAAAGGACTATTGCAGAGAGGAGAGGTTGGAGAGTGGGGTGGAGAAGAATCCTTGCAGAGAGAAGAGGTTGGAGAATGGGGTGCAGAAGGCCTTTTTCAGAGAGCAGAGATTGGAGACTGTTGTGCAGAAGTACTGTTACAGAGTGCAGAGTTTAAAGACTTGGTTGTAGAAGGATCTTACAGAGAGCAGAGTTAGGAGAATGGGATTCAAAGGACTGTTACAGTGAGCAAAAGTAGGAGATTAAGTGTAGAAGGGTTTTTGCAGAGAGCAGAGTTTTAAGACTGAGGGGCAGAAGGACTGTTGCAGAGAGCAGATGTTGGAGACTGGTGTGCAGAGGACTTTTGCAGAGAGCATAGGTTGGAGACTTTTGTGAAGAAGGATCGTTGCAGAGAGCAGAGGTTAGATACTGGTGTGCAGAAGCACTGTCACAGAGAGCAGAGTTTGGAGACTGGGATTCAGAAGAATCTTAGAGAGCAGAGGTTGCAGACTGAGGTGCAGAAGGACTGTTACAAAGAGTAGAGTTTGGAGACTGATTTGCAGAAGGACCCTTGCAGAGAACAGAGTTTGGAGACTGAGGTGCAGAAGGATTGTTACATAGATCAGAGGTTGGTGACTCTGGTGCAGAAGCACTCTGCAGAAAGCAAACATTGAAGACTGGGGTCCAGAATAATCGTTGCAGAGAGCAGACGTTGGAACCTGAGGTGCAAAAGGATCGTTGCAGAGATCAGAGTTTGAAGACTGAGGTGCAGAAGGATCTTTTCAGAGAGCAGAGGTTGGAGACTGGGGTCAGGAACAAAATTACAGAAAGCACAGTTCGAAGACTGGGGAGCAGAAGAAATGTTGCAGAGAGCATAGGTTGAAACTAGGGTGCAGAAGGACTATTGCAGAGAACAAATTTGGAGACGGAGGTGCAGAAGAACTGATACAGAGAGCAGAGGTTAGAGACTGAGGTCCAGAAGGATTGTAACAGAGATCAGAGTGTGGAGACTGGGGTGCCGAATGATTGATACAGAGAGCAGAATTTTGAGATTGGGGTGCAGAAGAACTGTTACTGAGAGCAGAGGTTGAAGACTGGGGTGCAGAAGGACTGTTACAGAGAGCAGAGTTTGGAGAAGGAGGTGCACAAGGACTGTTACAGAGAGCAGAGATTGGAAACTGGGGTGCAGAAGGACCGTTGCAGAGATCAGAGCTTGGAGCTTGGGGGAACAAGGATCGTTGCAGAGAGCAGATGTTGCAGACTGGGGTGCAGAAGGACTGTTACAGAGAGCAGAGGTTTGAGACTGAGGGGCAGAAGGATCGTATCAGAGAGTAGAGGTTGGAGACTGGGGTGCAGAAAGACCGTTACAGATTGCTGAGGTTGGATACTGAGGTGCAGAAGGACTTTTACAGAGAGGAGAGGTTGGAGACTGGGGTGTCAAAGGATTTTTACAGAGAGCAGAAAATGGAGACTGGGGAGCAGAAGGAGTGTTACAGAGAGCAGAGTTTGGAGATTCGGTTTCAGAAGAACTGTTAAATAGAGCAGAGGTTGGAGACTGTGGTGCCGAAGGATCATTGCAGAGAGCAGAGTTTGGAGACTGAGGTGCAGAAGGATTGTTACAGAGAGCAGATTTTGGACAATGATGTGCAGTAGGACTGTTACAGAGAGCAGAGCTTGGAGTATGGGGTGCAGAAAAACTGTTGCAGAGAGCACAGTTTTGAGATTGGGGTGCAGAAAAATCGTTACAGAGAGTAGAATTTGGAGACTGAGGTGCAGAAGGATCGCTACAGAGAACAGAGTTTGAAGACCAGGGTGCAGTAGTATAGTTACAGAAAGCACATGTTGGAGACTGGGGTGCAGAAGAAATGTTGCAGAGAGCAGAGGTTGGAGACTGGGATGCAGAAGGACTGTAGCAGAGAGCAGAGTTTGAAAACTGGGTTGCAGTAGACCTGTTACAGAGAGCAGATATTGGAGACTTTGGTGCAGAAGGATTGTTAGAGATAGCACACTTTGGAGACTGGGGTGTAGAAGGAACGATGTAGAGAGCAGAGGTTTAAGATTGAGGCTTAGAAGGACTGTTACAGAGAGGAGAGTTTGGAGTCTGAGGTGCAAAAGGACTTTTATAGAAAGCAGAGGTTGGCAATTGGGGTGCAGTTGAACCGTTACAAAGAGAAGAGATTGGAGACTGCGATGCAAAAAGACTTTTACAGAGAGCAGAGTTTGGAGACTGGGTAGAAGAAGGATCATTGCATAGAGCAGATGTTGGAGACTGGGGTGCAGAAGGACTGTTACAGAGACCAAAGTTTGGAGACTGAGTTGCAGAAGTACAGTTACAGAGAGTACAGGTTGGAGACTGGTGTGCAGTAGAAATGTTGCAGAGAGCAGAGTTTGGAGACTTGGGTGCATAAGGACTGATGCAGAGAGCAGAGTTTGGAGACTGTGCTGCAGAAGGACTGATACAGGGAACAGAGGTTGGATACTGGGGTGCAGAAGGATCGTTGCAGAGAGCAGAGTTTAGAAACTATGGTGCAGAAGCATCGTTACACAGAGCAAAGTTTGGTCCTGGGGTGTAAAAAGACTGCTGCAGAGAACAGAGGTTGGAGACTGAGGTGCAAAAGGACTGATACATAGAGCAGAGGTTGGAGACTGGGGTTCAGAAGAACTGATACACAAAGCAGAGGTTGGAGAGTGGGGTTCAGAAGGACCGTTACAGGGAGCAGAGTTTGTAGACTGCAATAGAGAAGGACTTTTACAGAGAGCAACGTTTCGAGACCGGGGTGCAGACGGAATGTTGCAGAGAACAGAGTGTGGAGACTGGGGTGCAGAAGAACCCTTGCAGATAGCAAAGGTTGGAGACTGAGATGCAGAAGGATTGTTACAGAGAGCAGAAGTTGGAGACTGGGGTGCAGAAGGACTGTTGCACAGAGCAGAGGTTGGAGACGGCGAAACAGAATGACTGTTACAGAGAACAGATCTCAAAGAATGGGAGCAGAAGGACTGTTGCAGAGAGCAGAGGTTGGAGACTGGGGTGGAGAAGGAATGTTATAGAGAGCAGAGTTTGGAAACTAGAGTGCAGAAGGATCTTATAAAGAGCAGAGGTTGGAGACTGTGGTGCAGAAGGACTGTTACTGAGAGCAGAGGTTGGAGACTGGGGTCCAGAAGGATTGTTGCAGAGAGAAGAGTTTGGAGACTGGGGTGCAGAAGGAGTGTTGCAGAGAGAAGATGTTGAAGACTTGGGTGCAGAAGAAATGTTGCAGAGAGCAGATTTTAGAGACTGGGGTGCAGAAGGACTGTTACAGAGAGCAGAGGTTGGAGACTGAGGTGCAGAAGGATTGTTACAGAGAGCAGAGTTTGGAGATTTTGGTGTAGAAGGACTGTTACAGAGAGCAGAGTTTAGAGATTTGGGTGTAGAAGGACTGTTACAGAGAACATAGTTTGGAGACTGGGGTTCAGATAGATCTTACACAGAGCAGAGTTTGGAGACTGGGGTTCAAAACGACTGTTGCAGACAGCAGATGTTGGAAACTGGGGGAGAGCAGAACCCTTGCAGAGAGAAGAGATTGGAGACTGGGATGCAGAAAGCTTGTTACAGAGAGCAGAGTTTGGAGACTGGGTTGCAGAAGTCCTGTTACAGAGAGCAGAATTTAGAGACTTGTGCAGAAGGACAGGTACAAAGTGCAGAGTTTAAAGACTGGGTTGCAGAAGGATCTTACAGAGAGCAGAGTTGGGAGACTGAAGTGCAGAATGACTGTTACAGAGAGCCGAGGTAGGAGACTGGGGTGCAGAAGGGTCGTTGCAGAGAGCAGATTTTTAAGACTGTGGTGCAGAATGACTGTTGCAGAGAGCAGATGTTAGAGACTAGCGTGCAGAAGGACTGTTACAGAGAGCAGAGGTTGGATACAGGGGTGCAGAAGCATCTTACAAAGAGCAGAATTTGGAGACTGAGGTGCAGATGGACTGTTGCAGAGAGCAGAGGTTGGAGACTGGGTTGTAGAAGGATCGTTGCAGAGAGCGCATTATGGAGACTGGGGTGCAGAAGACCTGCTACAGAGAGCAGAGTTGGGAGACTGGCGTCCAGAAGGCCTGTTACAGAGAGGAGAGGTTGGAGACTGGGGTGCAGAAGGACTGTTATAGAGAGCAGAGTTTGGAGACTGGGGTTTAGAAGGCCTGCTATAGAGAGCACAGTTGGGAGACTGGCATTAAGAAGGCCTGTTTCAGAGAGAAGAGGTTAGAGACTGGGGTGCAGAAAGACTGTTATAGAGAGCAGAGTTTGAAGACTGCGGTATAGAGAAACTGTTACAGAGAGCAGAGGTTGGAGACTGGGGTGTAGAAGAAATGTTACAGAGAGCACAGGTTGGAGACTGAGGTGCAGAAGCATAGATAGAGAGAGCAGAGTTTATGACTGGTGTTCAGAAGGAACAGTGTTTGGAGACTGGGATGCAGAAGAATCGTCCAGAGAGCAGAGGATTCAGACTGAGGTGCAGAAGGACTGTTACTGAGAGCAGAAGTTGGAGACTGAGTTGTAGAAGGACTGTTACAGAGAGCAGAGTTTGGAGACTTAGGTGCAGAATAACTGTTTCAGAAAGAAGTGGTTGAAAATTGTGGTGCAGAAGGACCGTAACAGAGACCAGAGTTTGGAGACTTCGGAATAGAAAAAAATGTAACAGAGAGCAGGGGTTGGAAACTGAGGTGCAGAATAATAGATACAAAGAGCAGAGGTTTGAGACTGGGTTTTAGAAGAATCCTACAGAGAGCACAGGTTGGAGAGTGAAGTGCAGAAGGACTGTTACAGAGAATAGAGGTTGGAGACTGAGGTGCAGAAGGACCGTTGCAGAGAACAGAGTTTGGAGACTGAGGTGCAGAAGGATTGTTACAGAGAGCAGAGTTTGGAGACTGGGTGGCAGAAGGACTGTTGCAGAGAGCAGAGGTTCAAGACTGGGGTGCAGAAGGACTGTTGTAGAGAGCAGAGTATGGATACTGCGCTGCAGAAGGAATGTTGAAGAGAGTAGATGTTGGAGACTGAGTTGCAGAAGGACTCTTAGAGAGAGCAGAAGTTTGAGACTGGGGTGCAGAAGGACTGTTGCAGAGAGCATAGCTTGGAGACTGAGGTGCAAAATTTTGTTACATAAAGCAGAGTTTGGACTCTGGGGTACAGAAGGTTTGTTGCAATAAGCACAGCTTTGAGACAGGGGTGCAGAAGGATCTTACAGAGAGCAGAAGTTGGAGACAGAGTTGCAAATTGACTGTTGCAGAGATCAGAGGTTGGAGACTGTGATGCAGTAGCAACATTGCAGAGAGCAAAGGTTGGAGACTGGGGTGCAGAAGGATCGTTGCAGAGAGGAGAGGTTGAAGACTGGGGTGCAGAAGGCCTGCTACAGAGAGGAGAGTTTGGAGACTGGCGTGAAAAAGGCCTGTTACAGAGAGGAGAAGATGGAGACTGGGGTGCAGAAGTACTGTTATACAAATCAGAGTTTCGAGACTGAGCTCCTGAAGGATCTTACAGAGAGCAGAGTTTGGAGACTGAGGTACAGGTGGACTGTTACAGAGAGCAGTGCTTGAAGACTGGGGTGCAGAAGGATCGTGCAGAGAGCAGAGGTGTTAGACTGATATGCAGATGGACTGTTACCGAGAGCAGAGGTGGGAGACTGAGATGCAGAAGGATAGATACAGAGAGCATATGTTTGAGCCTGGGTTTTAGAAGGATCCTACAGAGAGCAGAGGTTTGAGGGTAAAGTGCAGAAGGACTGTTACAGAGAGTAGAGGTTGGAGACTGAGGTGCAGAAGGACCGTTGCAGAGAACAGAGTTTGGAGACTGAGGTGCAGGAGGATTGTTATAGAGAGCAGAGTTTGGACACTGGGGTGCAGAATAACTTTTGCAGAGAGCAGAGGTTGGAGACTTGGGTGCAGAAGGACTGTTGTAGAGAGCAGAGGATGGAGACTGGGCTGCAGAAGGAATGTTGCAGAGAGCAGAGGTTGGAGAGTGAAGTGCAGAAGGACTGTTACAGAGAGTGGAGGTTTGAGACTGAGGTGCAGAAGGACAGTTGCAGAGAACAGAGTTTGGAGTCTAAGATGCAGAAGGATTGTTATAGAGAGCAGAGTTCAGAGACTGGGGTGCAGAAGGACTGTTGCAGAGAGCAGAGGTTGGAGACTGACGTGCAGAAGTCTTGTTACATAGAGCAGAGTTTGGAGACTGAGGGGCAGAAGGATTGTTACAGAGATCAAAGTTTGCAGACTGGGGTGCAGAAGGACTGTTGCAGAGAGAAGACGTTGGAGACTGGGGTGCAGAAGGACTGTTGCAGAGAGCAGAATTTGGAGACTGGGGTGCAGAAGGACTGTTTCAGAGAAAAGAGTTTGGATACTGAGGTGCAGAAACTATTAGAGAGAGCAGAATTTGGAGAATAGGGTGCAGAAAAACTGATACAGAAAGCAGAATAAGGAGTCTGCGCTGCAGAAAGAGCTTTACAGAGAGCAGAGTTTTAAGACTGCAGTATAGAAGGACTGTTGCATAGAGAAGAGGTTGGAGACTGAGTTGCAGAGGGATAGATACAGAGAACAGAGGTTGGAGACTGGGGTTCAGAAAGACTGATACAGAAAGCAGAGTTTGGAGACTGGGGTGTAGAAGGACTGTTACAGAGAGCATAGTTTGGAGATTCAGGTTCAGAAGGACTGTTACAAGAAGCAGAGTTTTGAAATTGGGGTGCAGAAAGACTTTTACAGAGAGCAGATGTTGGAGACTGTGGTATAGAACTGTTATCCAGAGCAGATGTTGGAGACTGAGGTGCAGAAGGACTGTTACAGAGTGCAGAGTTTAAAGACTGGGTTGCAGAAGAATCTTACAGAGAGCAGAGTTGGGAGACTGAGGTTCTGAAGGACTGTTACATGGAGCAGAGGTTGGAGACTGGGGTGCAGAACGGTCGTTGCAGAGAGCAGGGTTTTGAGACTGAGGTGCAGAAGAACTGTTTTCGAAAGCAGATGTTGGAGACTGGGGCACAGAAGGACTGTTACAGAGAGCAGAGGTTGGATACAGGTGTGCAGAAGGATCTTACAGAGAGCAGAATTTTGAGACTGAGGTGCAGAAGGACAGTTGGAGAGGTTAGAGGTTTGAGACTGAGGTGCAGTAGGATCACTGCAGAGAGCAGACTTTGGAGACTGGGGTGCAGAAGAATCGTTGCAGAGAGCAGATATTAGAGACTGGAGTGCAGAAAACCTGCTACAGAGAGATGAGTTAGGAGACTGGCGTGCAGAAGGCCTGTTACAGAGAGGAAAGGTTGGAGACTGGGGTGCAGAAGGACAGTTATAGAGAGCAGAGTTTGGAGACTGTGTTGCTGAAGGATCTTACAGAGAGCAGAGGTTGGAGACTGAGGTACAGGTGGATTGTTACAGAGAGCAGGGTTTGGAGACTGGGGTGCAGAAGGATCTTGAAGAGAGTAGAGGTGTCAGACTGAGGTGCAGAAGGACTATTGCAGAGAGCAGTTTTTGGAGACACGGGTGCAGAAGGACTGTTTCAGAGAGTAGATGTTGAAGACTGGGGTGAAGAAACATCGTCGTAGAGAGCAGAGGTTTTAGACTGGAATGCAGAAGGACTGTTACGGAGAACAGAGGTAAAAGACTAGGGTGCAGAAGGCCTGTTACAGAGAGAAGAGTTTGGACAAAGAGTGCAGAAGGACTGTTACAGAGGGAAGAGTTTGGAGACTGGGTTACAGAAAGATCTTACACAGAGCAGAGGTTGGAGACTGAGGTGCAGAACGACTGTTACAGAGAGCAGAGTTTGTAGATTGGTGACCAGAAAAACTGTTACAGAGAGCAGAGGTTGGAGAATGGGGTGCAGAAGGTCTGTTACAGAGAGCAGAGTTTGGAGACTGAGGTGAAGAAGAATTTTTACAGAGAGCAGAATTTGGACACTGATGTGCAGAATGACTGTTACAGAGAGCAGACCTTTTAGACTGGGGTGCAGAAGGACTGTTGCAGAGAGCAGAGGCTGAAGACTTAGGTGCAGAAAAATCGCTACTAGAGCAGACGTTGAAGACTGGGGTGCAGCAGGACAGTTGCATAAAGCAGACCTTGGAGACTGGGGTGCAGAAGAAATGTTGCAGAGAGCAAAGGTTTGGAACTGTTGTGAAGAAGGATGGTAGCAGAGAGCAGAGGTTACAGACTGGGGTGCAGAAGGACTGTTGCAGAGAGCAGATGTTGGAGACTGTGATGCAGAAGGATCGTTGCAGAGAGCAGAGTTTGGAGACTGGGGTGTAGAAGGACTGTTGCAGAGAGAAGAGCTTAAAGACTGGGGTGCAGAAGGACTGTTAAAAAAAGCAAAGATTGGAGACTGGGGTGAAGAAGGATCTGACAGAGAGCAGAGGTTGAAGAATGGGGTGCAGAAGAACTGTTGCAAAGAGCAGAGGTTGGAGAGTGAGGTGCAGAAGGACTCTTACAGAGAGCAGAGTTTAGAGACTGGGGTGCAGAATAACTGATATGGAAAGCTGATGTTGGAGACTGGGGTGCAGAAGGACCTTTACAGAGAGCAGAGTTTTGAGACTGCGGTACAGAAGGACTGTTACATAGAGTAGAGTTAGGATACTGGTGTGCAAAAAGACTGATACAGAGAGCAGAGGTTGGAGAATGGGGTTAAGAAGGCCTGTTACAGAGAGCAGCGGTTGGAGACTGAGGTGCTGAAGGTTTATTACAGAGAGCAGAGGTTGGACACTGAGTTGCAGAAGGACTGTTACAGAGAGGAGCGATTGGAGACTGGGGTGCAGAAGGATTTTTAAAGAGAGCAGAGGAAGGAGACTGGGGTGCAGAAGGACAGTTGCAGAGAGCAGAGGATGGAGACTGAGGTGAAGAAGGATCGTTGCAGAGAGAAGAGGTTGGAAACTGGGTTGCAGAAGGCCTGTTACAGAGTGCAGAGTTTGGAGAGTGGGGTGCAGAAGGTTTATTACAGAAAACAGAGGTTGGAGGCTAAGGTGAAGAAGGATCGTTTAAGAGAGAAGAGGTTGGAGACTGCGTTGCAGAAGGACCGTTACAGATTGCAGAACTTGGAGATTGAGGTGGAGAAAGATCTTGCAGAGAGCAGAGGTTGAAGACTGAGGTGCAGAAAAATAGCTACAGAGAGCAGAGTTTGGAGACTGGGGTGCAGCAGGACAGTTACAGAGAGCACAAGTTGGAGACTGGGGTGCAGAAGAAATGTTGTAGAGAGCAGAGTTTTGAGACTGGGGTGAAGAAGGACTGAAGTGGAGAGCAGAGGATGGAGACTGGGGTGCAGAATGACTGTTGCAGAGAGCAGACTTTGGAGACTGGGATGCAAAAGGATCCTTGCAGAGAGCAGTTGTTGGAGACTGGGGTGTAGAAAGACTGTTGCAGAGAGAAGAGCTTGGAGACTGGGGTACAGAATGACTATTGCAGAGAGCAGAGGTTGGAGACTGAGGTGCAGAAGGACTGTTACAGAGAGCAGCGGTTGAAGACTGGGGTGAAGAAGGATAGTTGCAAAGAGCAGAGGTTTCAGACTGAGGCTTAGAAGGACGGTTACAGAGAGCAGAGTTTGGAGACTGGTGTGCAGAAGGACCATTGCACAGAGCAGATGTTGGAGACTGGGGTGCAGAAGGACTGTTACAGAGAGCAGACGTTGAAGACTGAGGTGCAGAAAGATTGTTACGAAGAGCAGAGTTTGAATACTGGTGTGCACAACGACCATTACAAAGAGCAAAGTTTGGAGACTGATGTTCAGAAGGACTTTTCCAGAGAGCACAGTTTGGATACTGTGGTGCAGAAAGACTGTTACAGAGAGCAGATGTTGGAGACTGGGATGCAAATGGATCTTACAGATAGCAGAGTCTGGAGACTGGGGTGCAGAAGAACTGTTGCAGAGAGCAGAGTTTAGAGACTAAGGTGCAGAAGGATCATTGCAGAGAGAAGAGTTTAGAGACTGGGGTGCAAAAGGGCTTATTCAGAAAGCAGAGTTTGGCAAATGCAGAGCAGAAGAACCATTACAAAAAGAAGAGGTTGGAGACTGCAGTACAAAAGGACTGGTACAGGGAGCAGAGGTTGGAGACTGGGTAGAAGAATCGCTGCAGATTGCAGATGTTAGAGACTGGGGTGCAGAAGGACTGTCACAGAGAGCAGAGGTTGAAGACTAAGTTCCAGAAGGATTGTTACAAAAAGCAGAGGGTAGAAACTGAGGTGCAGAAGGATCCTTGCAGAGATAAGAGGTTGGAGACTGGGGTGCAGAAGGCCTGATACAGAGAGCAGAGTTTGGGAATGGGGTGCAGAAGACCTTTTATAGAGAGCAGAGTTTGGAGACTGGGGTGTAGAAGGATTGTTACAGATAGCACAGTTTAGAGATGGTGTGCAGAAGGATCGTTGAAGAGAGCAGAGGTTTCAGACTGAGGCTTAGAAGGACTGTTACAGAGAGCAGAGTTTTGAATCTGAGGCTCAGAAGGACTGTTCCAGGAAGCAGAGGTTGGCAATTTGCGTGTAGAAGAACCATTATAGAGAGAAGAGGTTGGAGACTGCGGTACAGAAGGACTGTTACAGAGAGTAGAGTTTGGAGACTGGGGTGCAGAAGGACTCTTACTGAGAGCAGAGGTTGGAGCCTGGGGTGCAGAAGAACTGATACAGAAAGCTGACGTTGGAGACTGGGTTGCAGAAGGACCTTTACAGAGAGCAGAGTTTTGAGACTGCGGTACAGAAGGACTGTTACAGAGAGCAGAGTTAGGATACTGGTGTGCAAAAAGACTGATACAGAGAGCAGAGGTTGGAGAATGGGGTTAAGAAGGACTGTTACAGAGAGCAGCGGTTGGAGACTAAGGTGCTGAAGGATCATTACAGAGAGCAGAGTTTAGACACTGAGTTTCAGAAGGACTGTTAAAGAGATGAGTGGTTGGAGACTGGGGTGCAGAAGGATTCTTAAAGAGAGCAGAGGAAAAAGACTGGGGTGCAGGACAGTTGCAGAGAGCAGAGGATGGAGACTGAGGTGAAGAAGGATCATTACAGAGAGAAGAGTTTGGAAACTGGGTTGCAGAAGGCCTGTTACAGAGTGCAGAGTTTGGAGAGTGGGGTGCAGAAGGTTTGTTACAGAGAACAGAGGTTGGAGACTAAGGTGAAGAAAAATCGTTTCAGAGAGAAGAGGTTGGAGACTGGTGTGCAGAAGGCTGTTACACAGTGCAGAGATTGGAGACTGTGGTGCAGAAGGCCTGTTAGAGAGAACAGAGGTTGGAGACTGGGGTGCCGAAGGACAGTTGCAGAGAGCAGAGGATGGAGACTGAGGTGAAGAAGGATCGTTGCAGAGAGAAGAGGTTGGAAACTGAGTTGCAGAAGGCCTGTTACTGAGTGCAGAGTTTGGAGAGTGGGGTGGAGAAGGTTTGTTACAGAGAACAGAGGTTGGAGACTAAGGTGAAGAAGGGTCGTTTCAGAGAGCAGAGGTTGGAGACTGGGGTGCAGAAGGACAGTTACAGATTGCAGAACTTGGAGATTGAGGTGGAGAAGGATCTTGCAGAGAGCAGAGGTTGAAGACTGAGGTGCAGAAGGATACCTACAGAGAGCAGAGTTTGGAGACTGGGGTGCAGCAGGACAGTTACAGAGAGCACAGTTAAGGGATGGGGTGCAGAAGAATCGTTGCAGAGAGCAGAGGTTTCAGACTGAGGCTTAGAAGGAATGTTACAGAGAGCAGAGTTTTGAATCTGGGGCTCAGAAGGACTGTTCCAGGAAGCAGAGGTTGGCAATTTGCGTGTAGAAGAACCATTGTAGAGGAAAGAGGTTGGAGACTGCGGTACAGAAGGACTGTTACAGAGAGTAGAGTTTGGAGACTGGGGTGCAGAAGGACTCTTACTGAGAGCAGAGGTTGGAGACTGGGGTGCAGAAGAACTGATACAGAAAGCTGACGTTGGAGACTGGGTTGCAGAAGGACCTTTACAGAGAGCAGAGTTTTGAGACTGCGGTACAGAAGGACTGTTACAGAGAGCAGAGTTAGGATACTGGTGTGCAAAAAGACTGATACAGAGAGCAGAGGTTGGAGAATGGGGTTAAGAAGGACTGTTACAGAGAGCAGCGGTTGGAGACTAAGGTGCTGAAGGATCATTACAGAGAGCAGAGTTTAGACACTGAGTTTCAGAAGGACTGTTAAAGAGATGAGTGGCTGGAGACTGGGGTGCAGAAGGATTCTTAAAGAGAGCAGAGGAAAAAGACTGGGGTGCAGGACAGTTGCAGAGAGCAGAGGATGGAGACTGATGTGAAGAAGGATCATTGCAGAGAGAAGAGTTTGGAAACTGGGTTGCAGAAGGCCTGTTACAGAGTGCAGAGTTTGGAGAGTGGGGTGCAGAAGGTTTGTTACAGAGAACAGAGGTTGGAGACTAAGGTGAAGAAAAATCGTTTCAGAGAGAAGAGGTTGGAGACTGGTGTGCAGAAGGCTGTTACACAGTGCAGAGATTGGAGACTGTGGTGCAGAAGGCCTGTTAGAGAGAACAGAGGTTGGAGACTGGGGTGCCGAAGGACAGTTGCAGAGAGCAGAGGATGGAGACTGAGGTGAAGAAGGATCGTTGCAGAGAGAAGAGGTTGGAAACTGAGTTGCAGAAGGCCTGTTACAGAGTGCAGAGTTTGGAGAGTGGGGTGGAGAAGGATTGTTACAGAGAACAGAGGTTGGAGACTAAGGTGAAGAAGGGTCGTTTCAGAGAGCAGAGGTTGGAGACTGGGGTGCAGAAGGACAGTTACAGATTGCAGAACTTGGAGATTGAGGTGGAGAAGGATCTTGCAGAGAGCAGAGGTTGAAGACTGAGGTGCAGAAGGATACCTACAGAGAGCAGAGTTTGGAGACTGGGGTGCAGCAGGACAGTTACAGAGAGCACAGTTTAGGGATGGGGTGCAGAAGAATCGTTGCAGAGAGCAGAGGTTTCAGACTGAGGCTTAGAAGGAATGTTACAGAGAGCAGAGTTTTGAATCTGGGGCTCAGAAGGACTGTTCCAGGAAGCAGAGGTTGGCAATTTGCGTGTAGAAGAACCATTGTAGAGGAAAGAGGTTGGAGACTGCGGTACAGAAGGACTGTTACAGAGAGTAGAGTTTGGAGACTGGGGTGCAGAAGGACTCTTACTGAGAGCAGAGGTTGGAGACTGGGGTGCAGAAGAACTGATACAGAAAGCTGACGTTGGAGACTGGGTTGCAGAAGGACCTTTACAGAGAGCAGAGTTTTGAGACTGCGGTACAGAAGGACTGTTACAGAGAGCAGAGTTAGGATACTGGTGTGCAAAAAGACTGATACAGAGAGCAGAGGTTGGAGAATGGGGTTAAGAAGGACTGTTACAGAGAGCAGCGGTTGGAGACTAAGGTGCTGAAGGATCATTACAGAGAGCAGAGTTTAGACACTGAGTTTCAGAAGGACTGTTAAAGAGATGAGTGGCTGGAGACTGGGGTGCAGAAGGATTCTTAAAGAGAGCAGAGGAAAAAGACTGGGGTGCAGGACAGTTGCAGAGAGCAGAGGATGGAGACTGATGTGAAGAAGGATCATTGCAGAGAGAAGAGTTTGGAAACTGGGTTGCAGAAGGCCTGTTACAGAGTGCAGAGTTTGGAGAGTGGGGTGCAGAAGGTTTGTTACAGAGAACAGAGGTTGGAGACTAAGGTGAAGAAAAATCGTTTCAGAGAGAAGAGGTTGGAGACTGGTGTGCAGAAGGCTGTTACACAGTGCAGAGATTGGAGACTGTGGTGCAGAAGGCCTGTTAGAGAGAACAGAGGTTGGAGACTGGGGTGCCGAAGGATAGTTGCAGAGAGCAGAGGATGGAGACTGAGGTGAAGAAGGATCGTTGCAGAGAGAAGAGGTTGGAAACTGAGTTGCAGAAGGCCTGTTACAGAGTGCAGAGTTTGGAGAGTGGGGCGGAGAAGGATTGTTACAGAGAACAGAGGTTGGAGACTAAGGTGAAGAAGGGTCGTTTCAGAGAGCAGAGGTTGGAGACTGGGGTGCAGAAGGACAGTTACAGATTGCAGAACTTGGAGATTGAGGTGGAGAAGGATCTTGCAGAGAGCAGAGGTTGAAGACTGAGGTGCAGAAGGATACCTACAGAGAGCAGAGTTTGGAGACTGGGGTGCAGCAGGACAGTTACAGAGAGCACAGTTTAGGGATGGGGTGCAGAAGAATCGTTGCAGAGAGCAGAGGTTTCAGACTGAGGCTTAGAAGGAATGTTACAGAGAGCAGAGTTTTGAATCTGGGGCTCAGAAGGACTGTTCCAGGAAGCAGAGGTTGGCAATTTGCGTGTAGAAGAACCATTGTAGAGGAAAGAGGTTGGAGACTGCAGTACAGAAGGAGTGTTACATAGAACAGAGTTTGGAGACTGGGGTGCAGAAGGACTTTTAAGGAGAGCAGAGTTCGGATACTGGGGTGCAGATGAAGTGCTAAAAAGAGCAGAGTTTGGAGACTGGGATGAAAAATGATCTTCCAGAGAGCAGAGTGTGGAGACTGGGGTGCAGAAGGACTGTTGCAGAGAGCAGAGGTTGGAGTCTGAGGTGCAGAAGGATCGTTCCAGAGAGAAGAGGTTGAAGACTGGCGTACAGAAAAACTGTTACAGAAAGCAGAGGCTGGCAATTGGGGAGCAGAAGGACCGTTACAAAGAGAAGAGGTTGGAGACTGCGATACCAAAGGACAGATACAGAGAGCAGAGGTTGGAGACTGGGTAGAAGAAGGATCCTTTCAGAGAGCAGATGTTGGAGACTAGGGTGCAGAAGGACTGTTACAGAGAACAGAGGTTGGAGACTGAGTTGCAGATGGATGGTTACAGAGAGCAGAGGTTGGAGACTGGGGTGCAGAAGGACCCTTAGTAAGAGCAGAGGTTGGAGACTGAGGTGCAGAAAAATATTTACAGAGAGCAGAGGTTTGATACTGGGGTGCAGAAAGATTCTTACAGAGAGCAGAGAATGGAGACTGGGCTGCAGAAGGAGTGATACAAACAGCAGAGTTTGGAGACTGGGGTGCAGAAGAACTGTGTAGAGAGCAGAGGTTGGAGTCTGGGGTGCAGAAGGATTGTACAGAGAGTGGAGGTTGGAGACTGGGGTGCCGAAGGAATGTTACAGAGAGCAGAGGTTCGAGACTGTGGTGCAGAAGAACTGTTACAGAGAGCAGCGGTTGGAGACTGGGGTGTAGAAGGCCTGTTACAGAGAGAAGAGGTTGGAGACTGAGGTGCAGAAGGATTGGTACAGAGAGGAGAGGTTGGCGACTGAGGTGCAGAAAGACTGTTACATAGAGCAGAGGTTGGGAACTGGGGTGCATTAGGCCTGTTACAGAGAGCAGAGTTTGGAGACTAGGGTGCAGAAGACCTGTTACAGAGATCAGAGGTTGGAGACTGGTGTGCAGAAAAATTGTTACAGATAGCAGAGGATGGAGACTGAGGTGCAGAAGGATTGTTACAGAGAGCAGAGATTGGAGACTGAAGTGCAGAAGGACTCTTACAGAGAGCAGAGGTTGGAGACTGGGGTGCAGAAGAATCATTGCGGAGAGCAGAGGTTGGATTCTGAGGGGCAGAAGAATCATTGCAGGGAGCAGAGGTTTCAGACTGGGGTGCAGGAGGATCGTTACAGAGAGCAGAGGTTGGAGACTGGGGTGCAGAAAGACAGTTACAGAGAGCACAGATGGAGACTGGGGTGCAGAAGAAATGTTCCAGAGAGCAGAAGTTGGAGACTGGGGTGCAGAAGGACCGTTACAGAGAGAAGAGTTTTTAGACTGCGGTAAAGAAGGACTGTTACAGAGAGCAGAGTTAAGATACTGGTGTGCAAAGGGACTGATCCAGAAAGTATAGTTTGGAGAATGGTGTTAAGAAGGCCTGTTACAGAGAGCAGAGGTTGGGAACTGGGGTGCAGAAGGATTGTTGCAGAGAGCAGACGTTGGAAAAAGAGGTGCAGAAGGATCGTTGGAGAGATCAGAGTTTGGAGACTGAGGTGCAGAAGGATTTTTACAGAGAGCAGAGGTTGGAGACTGGGGTCAGGTACAATGTTACAGAAAGCACAGTTCGGAGACTGGGGAGCAGAAGAAAAGTTGCAGAGAGCAGAGCTTAAAACTGGGATGCAGAAGGACTATTGCAGAGAACAAATTTGGAGACGGAGGTGCAGAAGAGCTGATACAGAGAGCAGAGGTTTGAGACTGAGGTCTAGATGGATTGTAACAGAAATCAGAGTGTGGAGACAGGGGTGCAGAATGAGTGTTACAGAGAGCAGAATTTTGAGATTGGGGTGCAAAAGAACTGTTACCGAGAGAAGAGGTTTGAGACTGGGGTGCAGAAGGACTGTTGAAGAGAGCAGAGTTTGGAGAATGAGGTGCAGAAAGACTGTTACAGAGAGAAGAGGTTGAAAACTAGGGTGCAGAAGGACCTTTGCACAGAGCAGACCTTGGAGCTTGGGGAGAAGAAGGATCGTTGCAGAGAGAAGATGTTGAAGACTGCGGTGCAGAAGGAATGTTACAGAGAGCAGAGGTTGGAGACTGAGGTGCAGAAGGATCGTTTCAGAGAGTAGAGGTTGGAGACTGGGGTGCAGAAGGACCGTTACAGATTGCAGAGTTTGGATACTGAGGTGCAGAAGGACTTTTACAGAGAAGAGAAGTTGGAGACTGGGGTGTCAAAGGATTCTTACAGAGAGCAGAGGATGGAGACTGGGGTGCAGAAGGAGTGTTACAGAGAGCAGAGTTTGGAGATTGGGGTTCAGAAAAACTGTGAAATAGAGCAGAGGTTGGAGACTGTGGTGCTGAAGGATCATTGCAGAGAGCAGAGGTTGTAGACTGAGGTGCAGAATGATTGTAACAGAGAGCAGATTTTGGACACTGATGTGCAGGAGGACAGTTACAGAGAGCAGAGCTTGGAGTATGGGGTGCAGAAAGATCGTTAAAGAGAGCAGAAGTTGGAGACTGAGGTGCAGAATGATCGCTACAGAGAGCAGAGTTTGGAGACCAGGGGGCAGTAGGATAGTTACAGAAAGCACAGGTTGAAGACTGGGGTGCAGAAGAAATGTTGCAGAGAGCAGAGGTTAGAGACTGTGATGCAGAAGAACTGTAGCAGAGAGCAGAGGTTGGAGACTGGGGTGTAGAAGGACTGTTTCAGAGAGCAGACTTTGGAGACTGGGTTGCAGAAGGCGTGTTACAAAGAGCAGATGTTGGAGACTTGGGTGCAGAAGGATTGTTAGAGATAGCACAGTTTTGAGACTGGGGTGTAGAAGGATCGATGTAGATAGCAGAGGTTTCAGATTAAGGCTTAGAAGGACTGTTACAGAGAGGAGAGGTTGGAGTCTGAGGTGCAAAAGAACTTTTATAGAAAGCAGAGTTTGGCAATTGGGGTGCAGATGCACCCTTACAAAGAGAAGAGTTTGGGACTGCGATACAAAAAAACTTTTACAGAGAGCAGAGTTTCGAGACTGGGTAGAAGAAGGATCGTTGCAGAGAGCAGATGTTGGAGAATGGGGTGCAGAAGGACTGTTACAGAGAGCAGAGGTTGGAGACTGAGTTGCAGAAGGACAGTTACAAAGAGTACAGGTTGGAGAGTTGGGTGCAGAAGAAATGTTGCAGAGAGCAGAGTTTGGAGACTTGGGTGCATAAGGACTGATGCAGAGAGCAGATTTTGGAGACTGTGGTGCAGAAGGACTGACACAGAGAACAGAGTTTAGATACTGGGGTGCAGAAGGATCGTTGCACAGAGCAGAGGTTGGAAACTATGGTTCAGAAGGATAGTTACACAGAGCAGAGTTTGTTTTCTAGGGTTTAAAATGACTGCTGCAGAGAACAGAGGTTGGAGACTGAGGTGCAAAAGGACTGATACAGAGAGCAGAGGTTGGAGACTGGGGTGCAGAAGAACTGATACACAAAGCATAGTTTGGAGACTGGGGTTCAGAAGGACCGTTACAGGGAGTAGAGTTTGGAGACTGCAGTAGAGAAGGACTTTTACAGAGAGCAACGTTTGGAGACCAGGTGAAGAAGGATCGTTACAGAGAGCAGAGGTGTGAGACTTGGGTCCAGAAAGACTGTTGCAGAGAGCAGAGTTTGGAGACTGAGGTGAAGAAGGATCGTTGCAGAGAGAAGAGGTTGGAGACTGGGGTGCAGAAGGCCTGTTACACAGTGCAGAGATTGGAGACTGTGGTGCAAAAGGCCTGTTACAGAGAGCAGAGTTTGGAGACTGGGGTGCAGAAGGAATGTTACAGATAGCACAATTTCGAGACTGGGTTGCACAAAGATCCTACATAGAGCGTTTTGGAGACTGAGGTTCAGAAAGACTATTATAGAGAGCAAAGGTTGGAAACTGGGGTGCAGAAAGATTGTGGCAGAGAGCAGAATTTTCAGACTTCGGTGCAGAAGGACTGTTGCAGAGAGCAGATGTTGGATCCAGGGGTGCAGAAGGACTGTTGCAGAGAGCACAGGTTGGAGACTGGGGTGCAGAAGGCCTGTTACAGAGAGCAGAGGTTGAAGACTGGGTTGCAGAAGGCCTGTTACAGAGAGCAGAGTTTGGAGACTGGGGTGAAGAAGGACTGTTACATAGAGCAGCATTAGGAGAATGCGTGCCAAAAGGATCTTACAGAGAACAGAGGTTGGAGACGGAGGTGCAGAAGGACTTTTACAGAGAGTAGAGGGTGGAGACTGGGGTGCAGAGCGAGTGTTACAGAGAGCAGAGTTTGGAAACTGGGGTGTATAAGGACCGTTGCTGTGAGCAGAGATTGGAGCCTGGGGAGAAGAAGGATCATTGCAGAGAGCAGATGTTGGAGACAGGGGTGCAGAAGGACTGTTAAACAGAGCAGAGGTTGGAGACTGAGGTGCAGAAGGACTTTTACAGAGAGCAGAATTTGGAGATGAGGTGCAGAAGGATTGTTACAAAGAGCAGAGGTTGGAGACTCTGTTGCAGAAGGACTGATACAGAGATCAGATTTGGAGGCTGGGGTGCAGGAGGATCGTTGCAGAGAGCAGAGGTTGGAAATTAAGTTGCAGAAGGATCGTTACACAGAGCAGATTTTGGTTACTGGGGAGTAAAAGGACTAATGAAGAGAGCAGAGGTTGGAGACTGGGGTGCAGAAGGACTGTTGCAGAGAACAGAGTGTGAAGACTGGGGTGCAGAAGAACCGTTGCAGAGACCAGAGGTTGAAGACTCAGGTGCTGAAGGATTGTTACAGAGAGCAGAAGTTGGAGACTGGTGTACAGAAGGACTGTTGCAAAGAGCGGAGGTTGAACTGAGGTTAAGAAAGATCCTTGCAGAGAGAAGAGGTTGGAGACTGGGGCAGAAGGCCTTTTACAGAGAGCAGAGATTGGAGACTTGGGTTCAGTAGGCCTGTTACAGAGAGCAGAGTTTGTAGACTGAGGTGCAGAAGGACTGTTAAATATAGCACAAATTCGTGACTGGGTTGCAGAAGAATATTACAGAGAGCATTTTGTAGTCTGTGGTTCAGAAGGACTGTTATAGAGAGCAAAGTTTGGAAACCGGGATGAAGAAGGTAGAAAAGAGGTCGGAGACTGGGATGCAGAAGGACCATTGCAGAGAGCAGAGGTTGGAGACTGAGGTGCAGAAGGATCATTGCAGAGAGAAGAGGTTGGAGACTGGGGTGCATTAGGCCTGTTAGAGAGAGCAGAGTTTGGAGTCTGGGGTGCAGAAGACCTGGTAGAGAGAAAAGGTTGAAGACTTGTGTGCAGAAGGACTGTTACAGATAGCACAGTTTGGAGACTGGGGTGCAGAAGGATCGTTGCAGAGTTCAGAGTTTTCAGACTGAGGCTTAGAAGGACTGTTACAGAGAGCAGAAGTTGGAGTTTGAGTTGGAAAAGGACTGTTTCAAAGAGCAGATATTTGATCCTGGGTTGCTGAAGGATCATTGCGGAGAGCACAGGTTGGAGACTGTGGTGCAGAAGGCCTGTTACAGAGAGCAGAGGTTTAAGACTGGGGTGCAGAAGGCCTGTTACAGAGAGCAGAGGTTGGAGACTAAGGTTCAGAAGGATTGTTACAGAGAGCAGAGTTTGAATACTGGGGTGCAGAAGGACCATTAAAAAGAGCAAAGGTTGGAGACAGAGGTGCAGAAGGACGTTTACAGAGAGCAGAGTTTGGATACTGGGGTTCAAAAGACTGTTACAGAGAGCAGAGTTTGGAAACTGAGGTGCAGAAGGATCGTTGCAGAGAGAAAAGGTTGGAGACTGGGGTGCAGAAAACCTGTTAGAGAGAGCAGAGTTTGGAGACTGAGGTGCAGAAGGCCTTGTACAGAGTGAAGAGGTTGGAAACTCGGGTGCAGAAAGATCGTTACAGATAGCACAATTTGGAGACTGGGGTGCAGAATTATTGTTGCAGAGAGCAGAGGTTTCAGACTGAGGCTTAGAAGGACTGTTACAGAGAGCAGAGGTTGAAATCTTAGGTGTAGAAGGACTGTTACAGAAAGCAGAGATTGGCAATTGACATGCAGAAGGACCGTTATAGAGAAAAGAGTTTGGAGACTAGGGTTCAGAAAACCTGTTACAGAGAGCAGAGTTTGGAGACTGGGGTGCAGAAGACCTTGTACAGAGAGCAGACGTTGGACACTGAGATGCAAAAAGATTGTTACAGAGAGCAGAGGTTCGAGACTGGGGTGCAGAAGGACTATTACAGAGAGCGAAGTTTGGAAACTGAGGTGCAGAAAGTCTTATTCAGAGAGCAGAGGTTGGATACTGAAGTGCAGAAGGACTGTTACAGAGAGCAGAGTTTAGAGACTGAGGTGCAGAAGGATTGTTATAGAGAGCAGAGGTTTGAGACTGAAGTGCAGAAGGACTCCTACAGAGAACAGAGGTTGGAGGCTGGGGTCCAGAAGGATCATTGTAGAGAACAGTGGTTGGAGACTGAGGGGCAGAAGGATCCTTGCAGAGAGCAGAGGTTTCAGGCTGTGATGCAAAAAGATCGTTACAGAGAGCAGAGGTTGGGAACTGGGGTGCAGAAGGACTGTTACTGAGAGCCGAGGTTGGAGAATGGGGTGAAGAAAAACTGATACAGAAAGCTGACGTTGGAGACTGGGGTGCAGAAGGACCGTTACACAGAGCAGAGGTAGGAGACTGTGGTACAGAAGGACTGTTACAGAGACCAGAGGTTGGAGACTTAGGTGCAGAAGGACTGATGCAGAGAACAGAGTTTGGTGACTGGGGTGCAGAAGAACCGTTGCAGAGAGCAGAGTTTGGCGACTGAGGTGCAGAAGGATTTTTACAGAGAGCAGAGGTTGGAGACTTGGGTGCAGAAAAACTGTTGCAGAGAGCAGAGGATGGAGACTGAGGTGAAGAAAAATCGATGCAGAGAGAAGAGGTTGGAGACTGGGTTGCAGAAAGGCTGTTACTGAGTGCAGAGTTTGAAGAGTTGGGTACAGAAGGTCTGTTACAGAGAGCAGAGTTTTGAGCCTGGGGTGAAATAGCACTGTTACATATAGCACAGATTCAAGACTGGGTTGCAGAAGGATCTTATAGAGAGCATTTTAGAGTCTGAGGTTCAGAAGTTTTGTTACAGAGAGCAAACTTTGGAAACTGGGGTGCAGAATGATTGGTGCAGAGAGCAGAGTTTTCAGACTGAGGTGCAGAAGGACAGTTGCACAGAGCAGATATTGAATTCTGGGGTGCTTAAGGATCGTTGAAGAGAGCACAGATTGGAGACTGGGGTTCAGAAGGCCTGTTACAGAGAGCAGAGTTTGAAGACTGTGGTGCAGAAGGCCTGTTACAGAGAGCAGAGTTTGGAGACTGGGGTGCAGAAAGACTGTAACACAGAGCAGAGTTTTAAGAATGGGTTGCAGAAGAATCTTACAGAGAGCAGATTTTGGAGACTGAGGTGCAGAAGGACTTTTATAGAGAGTAGAGTTTGGAGACTTAGGAGCAGAAGGACTGTTGTAGAGAGCAGAGGTTGGAGACTGAGGTCCAGAAGGATTGTTACAGAGATCAGAGGGTGGAGACTGGGGTGCAGAAGGAGTGTTACAGAGAGCAGAGTTTGGATATTGGGGTGCAGAAAAACTGTTAACGAGAGAAGATGTTGGAGAGTGGGGTGCAGAAGGACCGTTGCAGAGAGCAGAGTTTGAAGACTTAGGTGCAGAAGGACTGTTACAAAGAGCAGCGGTAGGAATCTAGGGTGCAGAAGGACCATTGCAGAGAGCAGATGTTGGACACTGGGGTGCAGAAAAACTGTTACAGAGAGCAGAGTATTAAGAATGGGTTGCAGAAGGATCTTACACAGAGCAGATTTTGGAGACTGAGGTTCAGAAGGATTTTACAGAGAGTAGAGGTTGGAGACTTAGGAGCAGAAGGACTGTTGTAGAGAGCAGAGGTTGGAGACTGAGGTCCAGAAGGATTGTTACAGAGATCAGAGGGTGGAGACTGGGGTGCAGAAGGAGTGTTACTGAGAGCAGAGTTTGGAGATTGGGGTGCAGAAAAACTGTTACCGAGAGCAGAGTTTTGAGACTGGGGTGCAGAAGGATCGTTGCAGAGAGCAGAGGTTGGAGACTGGGGTGCAGAAGGACTGTAACAGAGAGCAGAGGCTGGAGACTGGGGTGCAGAATAACTGATATGGAAAGTAGAGTTTGGAGACTGGGGTGCAGAAGGACCGTTACAGACAGCCGAGTTTGGAGACTGCATTACAGAAGAACTGTTACAGAGAGCAGAGTTTGGAGCCTGGGGTGCAGTAGGACTGTTGCAGAGTACAGAGGTTGGAAACTGGGGTGCAGAAGGGCTGTCACAGAGAGCAGAGGTTGGAGACTGAGTTGCAGAATGATTGTTAAAGAGAGCCGAGTTTGAAAACTGAGGTGCAGAACGATCGTTGCACATAGCAGAGGTTGGAGAATGGGGTGAAGAAGGATCGTTGCAGAGAGAAAAGGTTGGAGACTAGGGTGCAGAAGAACTTTTACAGAGAGCAGAGTTTGGATACTGGGGTGCAGAAGCACTGCTACAGAGAGCAGAGTTTGGAGACTGCGATGAAAAATAATCTTCCAGAGAGCAGAGTCTGGAGACTGGTGTGCAGAAAGACTGTTGCAAAAAGCAGAGTTTGGAGACTGAGATGCAGAAAGATCATTGCAGAGAGAAGAGGTTGGAGACTGGGGTGGAGAAGGACTGTTACAGACAGCAGAGTTTGGAGACTGAGGTGCAGAAGGATCGTTTCAGAGAGTAGAGGTTAGAGACTGGGGTGCAGAAAGACTGTTACAGATTGCAGAGGTTGGATACTGAGGTGCAGAAAGACTTTTACAGAGAGGAGAGATTGGAGACTGGGGTGTCAAAGGATTCTTACAGACAGCAGAGGATGGAGACTGGGGTGCAGAAGGAGTGTAACAGAGAGCAGAGTTTGAAGACTGTGGTGCAGAAGGTCTGTTACAGAGAGCAGAGTTTGGAGATGAGGTGCAGAAGGATCGTTACAGAGAGCAGAGGTTGGAGACTTAGGTGCAGAAGAATTGTTATAGATAGCACAGTTTGGAGACTGGGGTGTAGAAGGATTGATGCAGACAGCAGAGCTTTCAGACTGGTTTTTTAAAAGGACTCTTACAGAGAGAAGAGGTTGGAATCTGAGGTCCAGAAGGACTGTTATAGAAAGCAGAGGTTGGTAATTGGGGTGCAGATGGACCGTTAAAAAGAGAAGAGGTTGGAGACTGCGATAAAAAAGGACTGTTACAGAGAGCAGAGGTTGGAGACTGGGTAGAAGAAGGATCATTGCAGAGAGCAGATGTTGGAGATTGGGGTGCAGAAGGACTGTTGGAGAGAGTAGAGCATGGAGACTGAGTTGCAGAAAGACTGTTACAGAGAGCACAGGTTGGAGAGTGGGGTGAATAATAAATGTTGCAGAGAGCAGAGTTTGGAGACTTGTTTGCATAAGGACTGATGCAGAGAGCAGAGGTTAGAGACTGGGGTGCAGATGTATTGTTGCAGAGAGCAGAGGATGGAAACTAAGGTGCAGAAGGATCGTTACACAGAGCAGAGTTTGGTTCCTGGGGTGTAAAAGGACTGCGGCAGAGAACAGAGGTTGGAGATTGAGGTGCAAAAAGACAGATACACAGAGCAGAGGTTGGAGACTGGGGTGCAGAAGAACTGATACACAAAGCAGAGTTTGGAGACTGGGGTTAAGAAGGACCGTTACAGAGAAAAGAGTTTGGAGACTCCAGAAGAGAAGTACTTTTACAGAGAGCAAAGTTTGGAGACCATGATGAAGAAGGACCGTTGCAGAGAACAGAGGGTGGAGACTGGGGTGCAGAAGGATGCTTACAGAGAGCAGAGTTTGGAGACTGGGGTGCATAAGGACCGTTGCAGTGAGCAGATGTTGGAAACTGGGGTGCAGAAAGACTGTTAGAGAGAGCATAGTTTGAAGACTGAGGTGCAGAAGGATCGTTTCAGAGAGTAGAATTTGGAGACTTGGGTGCAGAAAGACCGTTACAGATTGCAGATATTGAAGACTGAGGTGCAGAAGGACTTTTACACAGAGGAGATGTTGGAGATTTAGGAGCAGAAGGACTGTTGTAGAGAGCAGAGGTTGGAAACTGAGGTCCAAAATGATTGTTACAGAGATCAGAGTGTGGAGACTGGGGTGCAGAAGGAGTGTTACAGAGAGCAGAGTTTGGAGATTGGGTTGCAGAAAAACTGTTACCAAGAGCAGAGGTTGGAGACTGGGGTGCAGAAGGACTGTTACAGACAGCAGAGTTTGGAGACTGAGGTGCAGAAGGATCGTTTAAGAGAGTAGAGGTTAGAGACTGGGGTGCAGAAAGACCGTTACAGATTGCAGAGTTTGGATACTGAGGTGCAGAAAGAGTTTTACAGAGAGGACAGTTTGGAGACTGGGGTGTCAAAAGATTCTTACAGAGAGCAGAGGATGGAGACTGGGGTGCAGAAGGAGTGTTACAGAGAGCAGAGTTTGGAGATTGGGGTTCAGAAGAACTGTTACAGAGAGCAGAGTTTGGAGACTGTGGAGCTGAAGGCCTGTTACAGAGAGCAGAGTTTGGAGATGAGGTGCAGAAGGGTTGTTACAGAGAGCAGAGGTTGGAGACTGGGGGGCAGAAGCATTGTTACAGATGGCAGATTTTTTACACTGATGTGCAGAAGGACTGTTACACAGAGCAGAGTTTGGAGACCAGGGTGCAATAGGATAGTTACAGAGAGCACAGGTTGGAAACTGGGGTGCAGAAGAAATGTTGCAGAGTACAGAGGTTGGAGACTGGGATGCAGGAGTACTGTAGCAGAGAGCAGATGTTGGAGACTTGGGTGTAGAAGGACTGTTGCAGAGAGCAGAGTTTGGAGACTGGGGTGCAGAAGGACTGTTTCAGAGAGCAGATGTTGGAGACTGAGGTGCAGTAGGACTGTTACAGAGAGAAGAGGTTTTACACTGGGGTGCAGAATAACTGTAGTCTAGGGTATAGTAGTCTAGGGTATAGAAGGACTTTTACAGAGAACAGATTTTATAGCCTGGGGTGCAGAAGGACTGTTGCAGAGTACAGAAGTTGAAGACAGGGGTGCAGAAGGGCCGTTGCAGAGAGATAAGTTTGGAGACTGAGGGGCAGAAAGCCTGTTACAGAGAGCAGAGTTTGGACACTGGGTTGCAGAAGACCTGTTTCAGAGAGCAGAATTTGGAGACTAGGCTTCAGAAGGATAGTTATAGATAGCACAGTTTGGAGACTGGGGTGTAGAATGATTGATGCAGAGAGCAGAGCTTTCAGACTGATTCTTAGAAGGACTGTTACAGAGATAAGATGTTGAAGTCTGAGGTCGAGAAGGACTGTTATAGAAAGCAGAGTTTGAAAATTGGGGTGCAGATGGACCGTTACAAAGAGAAGAGGTTGGAGACTGCCATACAAAAGGACTATTACAGAGAGCAGAGGTTGGAGACTGGGTAGTAGAAGGATCGTTGCAGAGAGCAGATGTTGGAGCCTGGGGTGCAGAAGGACTGTTAGAGAGACCAGAGGATGGAGACTGAGTTGCAGAAGGACAGTTACAGAGAGCACAGGTTGGAGAGTGGGGTGCAGAATAAATGTTGCAGAGAGCAGAGTTTGGAGGCTTGCGTGCATAAGAACTGCTGCAGAGAGCAGAGGTTCGAGACTGGGGTGCAGAAGGACTTTAGCAGAGAGCAGAGGTTTGAGACTGTGGTGTAGAAAGACTGTTGCATAGAGCAGACGTTGGAGACTGGGATGCAGAAAGATCATTGCAGAGAGCAGATGTTGGAGACTGGAGTATAGAAGGACTTTTGCAGAGAGCAGAGGTTGGACACTGGGGTGCAGAAGGACTGATACAGAGATCACAGGTTTTAGACTGGGGTGCAGAATAACTGATACGGAAAGTAGAGTTTAGAGACTGGGGTGCAGAAGGACTATTACAGAGAACAGAGTTTGTCGCAAGGGGTGCAGAAGGACAGCTGCAGAGAACAGAGGTTGGATACTGGGGTGCAGAAGGGCCGTTGCAGGGAGAGGAGGTTGGAGACTGAGGTGAAGAATGACTGTTACAGAGAGCAAAGTTTAGGGAATGGCGTGCAGAAGAATCTTACAGAGAACAGACGTTGGAGACTGGGATGTAGAATGATCGTTGGAGAGAGCAGAGGTTGGAGACTGGGGTTTAGAAGGACTTTTGCAGAGAGCAGATGTTGGAGACTGGGGTGCAGAAGGCCTGTTACAGAGAGCACAGTTTGAAGACTGGGTTGCAGAAGACCTGTTACAGAGAGCAGATGTTGGAGACTGGGGTGCAGAAGGATTTTTATAGATAGCACAGTTTGGAGACTGGGGTTTAGAAGGATTGTTGCAGAGAGCAGAGTTTGTACACTGGGTTGCAGAAGACCTGTTACAGAGAGCAGAGGTTGTAGACTTGGGGTGTAGAAGGATCGATGCAGAGAGCAGAGCTTTCAGACTGATTCTTAGAAGAACTGTTACAGAGAGGAGAAGTTGGAGTCTGAGGTCCGGAAGGACTGTTATAGAAAGCAGAGGTTGGTAATTGGGGTGCAGATGGACCGTTACAAAGAGAAGAGTTTGGAGACTACGATACAAAAGGACTATTACAGAGAGCAGAGGTTGGAGACTGGGTAGAAGAAGGATCATTGCAGAGAGCAGATGTTGGAGACTGGGGTGCAGAAGGACTGTTACAGAGAGCAGAGGATGGAGACTGAGTTGCAAAAGGACAGTTACAGAGAGCACAGCTTGGAGAGTGGGGTGCAGAATAAATGTTGCAGAGAGCAGAGTTTGGAGACTTGTTTGCATAAGGACTGATGCAGAGAGCAGAGGTTAGAGACTGGGGTGCAGAAGTATCGTTGCAGAGAGCAGAGGTTGGAAACTAAGGTGCAGAAGGATCCTTACACAGAGCAGAGTTTGGTTCCTGGGGTGTAAAAGGACTGAGGCAGAGAACAGAGGTTGGAGATTGAGGGTTAAGAAGGACTGTTACAGAGAGAAGAGTTTGGAGACTCCAGAAGAGAAGAACTTTTACAGAGAGCAAAGTTTGGAGACCGTGATGCAGAAGGACTGTTGCAGAGAACAGAGGGTGGAGACTGGGGTGCAGAAGGATTCTTACAGAGAGCAGAGTTTGGAGACTGGGGTGTATAAGGACCGTTGCAGTGAGCAGATGTTGGAAACTGGGGTGCAGAAGGACTGTTAGAGAGTGCAGAGTTTGGAGACTGAGGTGCAGAAGGATCGTTTAAGAGAGTAGAATTTGGAGACTGGGATGCAGAAGGACCGTTACAGATTGCAGAGGTTGAAGACTGAGGTGCAGAAGGACTTTTACACAGAGGAGAGGTTGGAGACTTAGGAGCAGAAGGACTGTTGTAGAGAGCAGAGGTTGGATACTTAGGTCCAAAATGATTGTTACAGAGATCAGAGGGTGGAGACTGGGGTGCAGAAGGAGTGTTACACAGAGCAGAGTTTGGAGATTTGGGTGCAAAAAACTGTTACCGAGAGCAGAGGTTGGAAACTGGGGTGCAGAAGAACTGTTGCAGAGAGCAGAGTTTGGAGACTTAGGTGCAGAAGGACTGTTACAAAGAGCAGCGGTCGGAAACTCGGGTTCAGAAGGACCATTGCAGAGAGCAGAAGTTGGAACCTGGGGAGAATATGGATCATTGCAGAGAGCAGATGTTGGACACTGGGGTGAAGAAGGACTGTTACAGAGAGCAGAGTTTTAAGAATGGGTTGCAGAAGGATCTTAAAGAGAGCAGATTTTGGGGACTGAGGTGCAGAAGGACTTTTACAGAGAGTAGAGTTTGGAGACTTAGGAGCAGAAGGAGTGTTGTAGAAATCAGAGGTTGGAGACTGAGGTCCAGAATGATTGTTAAAGAGATCAGAGGGTGGAGACTGGGGTGCAGAAGGAGTGTTACTGGGAGCAGAGTTTGGAGATTGGGGTGCAGAAAAACTGTTACCGAGAGCAGAGTTGGAGACTGGGGTACAGAAGGATCGTTGCAGAGAGTAGTGGTTTGAGACTGGGGTGTAGAAGGACTGTTGCAGAGAGAAGAGGATGGAGACTGGGGTGCAGAAGGACTGGTGCAGAGAGCAGAGGTTAAAGACTGAGGTGCAGAAGGACTGTCACAGAGAGCAGAGGCTGGAGACTGGGGTGCGGAATAACTGATATGGAAAGTAGAGTTTGGAGACTGGGGTGCAGAAGGACCGTTACAGACAGCAGAGGTTGGAGACTGCAGTACAGAAGAACTATTACAGAGAGCAGAGTTTGGAGCCTGGGGTGCAGAAGGGCTGTCACAGAGATCAGAGGTTGGAGACTTAGTTGCAGAATGATTGTTACAGAGAGTAGAGGTTGAAAACTGAGGTGCAGAACGATCGTTTAAGAGAGCAGAGGTTGGAGACTGGGGTGCAGAAGGACTCTTGAAGAGAGCAGAGGTTGGAGACAGGTGCAGAAGGATCGTTGTAGAGAGAAAAGGTTGGAGACTGGGGTGCAGAAGGCCTGTTACAGAGAACAGAATTTGGAAACTGGGGTGCAGAAATCCTGTTACAGAGAGCAAAATTTGGAGACTGGGGTGCAGAAGGATTTTTACAGATAGCACAATTTGGATACTGGGGTGCAGAATGATCGTTGCAGAGAGCAGTGGTTTCAGACTGAGGCTTAGAAGGACTTATACAGAGAGCAGAGTTTGGAATCTGAGGTTCAGAAGGACTGTTACAGAAAGCAGAGGTTGGCAATTTGCGTGTAGAAAGACCAGTATAGAGAGAAGACGTTGGAGACTGCGGTACAGAAGGTCTGTTACAGAGAGTAGAGTTTGGAGACTGGGGTGCAGAAGGACTGTTGCAGAGAACAGATATTGGACACTGGGGTGGAGAAGGACTGTTACAAAGAGCAGACTTTGGAGACTTAGGTGCAGAAGGATTGTTACAGAGAGCAGAGGTTGAGACTGGGGGGCAGAAGGACCATTAAAGAGAGCAAAGGTTGGACACTGAGGTGCAGAAGAACTTTTACAGAGAGCAGAGTTTGGATACTGGGGTGCAGATGCACTGCTACAGAGAGCAGAGTTTGGAGACTGCGATGAAAAAGGATCTTCCAGAGAGCAGAGTCTGGAGACTGGTGTGCAGAAGGACTGTTGCAGAGAGCAGAGTTTGGAGACTGAGATGCCGAAGGATCGTTGCAGAGAGAAGAGGTCAGAGACTTGGGTGTAAAAGGACTGTTGCAGAGAGCAGACGTTGAAGACTGGGATGCAGAAGGATCCTAGCAGAGATCAGAGGTTGGAGACTGGGGTGTAGAAGGACTGTTGCAGAGAGAAGTGGTTGGAGACTCGGGTGCAGAAGGACTGTTACAGAGAGCAGATGTTGGAGACTGAGGTGCAGTAGGACTGTTACAGAGAGCAGAGGTTTTACACTGGGGTGCAGAATAACTTATACGGAAAGTAGAGTTTTTAGTCTAGGGTATAGAAGAACTGTTACAGAGAACAGATTTTGTAGCCTGGGGTGCAGAAAGACTGTTGCGGAGAACAGAAGTTGGAGACACGGGTGCAGAAGGGCCGTTGCAGAGAGATGAGGTTGGAGACTGAGGGGCTGAAGGCCTGTTACAGAGAGCAGAGTTTGGACACTTGGTTGCAGAAGAATTGTTACAGAGAGCAGAATTTGGAGACTTAGGTGCAGAAGGATTGTTATAGATAGCACAGTTCGCAGACTGGGGTGTAGAAGGATGGATGCAGAGCGCAGAGCTTTCAGACTGATTCTTAGAAGGACTGTTATAGAGAGGAGAGGTTGGAGTCTGAGGTTTAGAAGGACTGTTATAGAAAGCAGAGTTTGAAAATTGGGGTGCAGATGGACCGTTACAAAGAGAAAAGGTTGGAGACTGTGATACAAAAGGACTATTACAGAGTGCAGAGGTTGGAGACTGGGTAGAAGAAGAATCGTTGCAGAGAGCAGATGTTGGAGACTGAGGTGCAGAAGGACTTTTAGAGAGAGCATAGGATGGAGATTGGGGATCAGAAGAACTGTTACAGAGATCAGAGGATGGAGACTGTGGTGCTGAAGGCCTGTTACAGAGAGCAGAGTTTGGAGAGGAGGTTCAGAAGGATCGCTACAGAGAGCAGAGGTTGGACACTGATGTGCAGAAGGACTGTTACAGAGAGCAGTGGTTGGAGACTGGGATGCAGAAAAATCTTTTCCTTGAGCAGAGGTTGGAGACTTAGGTGCAGAAGGTTTGCTACCGAGAGCAGAGTTTGAAGACCTGGGTCCAGTAGGATAGTTACAGAGAGCACAGGTTGGAGACTGGGCTGCAGGAGAAATGTTGCAGAGAGCAGAGGTTGGAGACTGGGGTGCAGAAGGACTTTAGCAGAGAGCAGAGTTGGAGACTGTGGTGTAGAAGGACTGTTGCAGAGAGCAGATGTTGGAGACTGGGATGCAGAAGGATCGTTGCAGAGAGCAGATGTTGGAGACTGGCGTATAGAAGGACTTTTGCAGAGAGCAGAGGTTGGACACTGGGGTGCAGAAGGACTGATACAGAGAACAGAGGTTTTAGACTGGGGTGCAGAATAACTGATATGGAAAGTAGAGTTTAGAGACTTTGTAATGGACCTTTTGCCCGCAAGGAAGACGCAACTCGGGAATCTTCTTTCAGCGGTTTATTCAGGCCCTTGATATTTCTTCTACTGATCCCTCGGAATCTCCTCCCAGCCTTAATATAGCATCTCAAGCCCCAATGCGAAGCTGTCACGTGGAACTTTCTCATAGGGTGCTGAAAAGCCATGCGCCAACTCTCCCAAATAAGGAGTTTTTTTCCAAACCACAGTGGAGCCAGCGCCATCTTGTAATGGCGACCATAATCTGCATAAGCGGCAGAGGCGGCTCACCACAGTTCCCTTTTTCTGTTTTCTTAAAAAAATACAGGCGAGAGTAGAGGTCCTATCTCACTGTGCTGAATGGCTGCATAGTATGGCTCAGTCCTAAAGAGGCGCTTTCCCCAGATCTACTCCATATCAGGCGATGCCTTTTTTCGTTGGGCGGGGCGTGGACATGTCAAACCCGCATGCAATAGGACATGCTCTCCTTGAGGTCCCGGTCCACTGCGGGATCACTCAAGTGCAGTGCCTTGCCTCGCATCCTGTATCGTGACGATGGTGAACAAAAGAGGGTAGCTGGGACTACCTCTGTAGGACAACCACAATTAAGTTGGCGACACCCTGAGAGAAAGGCACGGGCTTTAAAGCCATAGCTAAAGACCAGTGTGGAAGCCTTTGTGCATGCAATGGCAACAAGACCTGCAGAGTGCAAGGGCTTTCCAGCACTAGAAGAAAGACAAAAGAAGGACATGTCGAACCCAGTGCAATGTTAGAATAACTTGGGGTGCAACGACCATGTCAAAGGCACTAGTGTGAAAACCCATCTGCGTGCAATGGTAGCAAGACCAGCAGAGTGCAAGGGCTGTCCAACACTAAAAGAATAACGAGGAAAGACATTTCAATCCCAGTGCAACGTTATAATAACTTGGGGTGCAATGACCATGTCAAAGATTTACTGTTTAAAATGCACAAGCCAGACTTGAGGTGAGTTGCCATTTTCTAAAGCTGTAAGAGCTTGTATGATCATAGCCTTATCGTGAGCACTACGGGCCTTGAGACGACAGAGAAACCACAAACAGGAACATACCGAAGCAACACATTGCACCAAAAATGCCTACTCCCACCCACCATTTAAAAAAGGAAAAGGTAGAAGATATCCAATCGGTGAATTAACCCAAGTTCCGGGATCAACACTGGTACTATTCAAGACAGCTATCTGAGTCAGTTGAGACTGGATTATGTCTTCCGCTGCCATGGACAAATTCCTGGCCAAATAGTCACCGATGATGTGGGAAGCATTCCTGGAATCATTAAATCATGAACCGGCAGTGGCATTGGCCATGCCCGTGCCACTGCCCACCACTGCATTTGTGTCGTCTGTGCCATCGGCACCAGCACCAGAGCCAGAGCACTTAGCAGAATGAAGATCCTCATCACAGAATTGCTGTGGTATCTCTTGTTGCTGGTTGGTTGATGTCAAGACTCTTCTTGTCAGGCGTTCAGGGACCCACAACGGTTCCATGCGATCCTGGGGAAAAACACATACAGATCCTCGTGCCCATGTCAGCACGGGGTCGGGGCCATTCCATTGGCCCGTAAGAACATCCTTCCACTTAACATAGCCAATCACAGAGGGCTGAGGGGACACATGTCTATCGGCCGCAGAGCGACCATGAATATCCAAATTCAAAAAATTAATGGTAAAGAGAGCTAAGGACAGGCGTTCTTTAGGAGTGTGCTCAGCTCTTATTCCACCTTTTTGTTTTTGCAAAGTTTCCTTTAAGATGCGATGAGCATGCTCAACAATGCCTTGTCCTTGAGGATTATAAGGTAGACCATGAGTAAGGTGTACTCCCATAGTAGAACAAAAAGATGTAAATTGCCTGCCAGTATAAGCAGGTCCATTATCAGTCTTAAGGGATGCAGGTGCACCCCATGCTGCCCATGCCTCTAGGCAATGAGTAACAGCATTACGTTCCTTTTCTCCCGATAAAGCAGAAGCATAAATAATTCCAGAGCACGTATCAACAGAAACATGTACATACTTGAGGTTACCAAAGTCAGGTATGTGTGTCACATCCATTTGCCAGACAACCAATGGCTTTAACCCCCGTGGGTTCACTCCATAAGTAGGGGGATGAAGAAACGTGACACAATTGGGACATTGTAATACTATTTGACGAGCGTCCGCTCTTGAAATGGAAAAACGCCTGCGCAGCGTCAATGCATTAACATGGAAATTCTGGTGAAACAATTTAGCCCCCTCTAAGGAGGAGGCCAAGCAGATCAACTGACCTCTAGTGGCTGAGTCCGCACAGGCATTACCCTGTGATAACGGACCAGGAAGAGAGGTATGAGCCCGGATGTGCATTGGATAAAAATGAGCAGTGCGGCTATAGATAAGCTGTTGAAGCTGATTAAAGTAAGCAGATACATTATGGGCATCACTAATAGCTCCCACGGCCTCCAGGACTTTTAGTGCTTGTACCACATAGATGGAGTCCAAAATGAGATTAAAAGGAAAAGAACACTGCTTAAAAACCTCAATAACAATTTGTAGTTTTACCCATTGTGGATTTCCAGGAGCAAATTGACGCTGGACAGAGAGAGAATCATTAATTACATAAGCTCCCATTCCAGACTTGGAACCATCAGTAAAGATGTTAACAGCCCCCGGAATTGGACTGGATGAAGTTACTTTAGGGAAAATGATGGGATGTTCCTGAACAAAATGGAGTAATGGATGAGAAGGGTAATGATTATCAATATTTCCTTGAAACGAGCAACATAGAATAGCCCAGTTGTCTAGATTAGCACACAAAACATTAATTTGAGCTTAATGTAGGGTATAATAAGAGAAGAAGGTGATTTTCCTAAAAATTGAATGCTTTGTTGAATCCCTTTAAGTGCCACGCTGCAACAGCATCAGGAGAATAATCTAAGGATTTTCCCGGGGATACATGTGGGTGGATCCATAGTAAAGGCCCATCTTGCCACAGTACTCCAGGAGGCTGCCGCATAGTGGCAAGTTAACATAACTGGAAAGGTTTATCACTCTGGAGCCTGCATAGAGTAGCATGCTGTATGGCTCCTTCTACTTTAATAAGGGCCGCTCTAGCTTCTTTGGTGAGGCTACAAGGGGAAGAAAGATCTGGATCACCCTTAAGAGTAGTATACAAAGGCTGGAGCACAATATTAGGAATATGTAAATATCGTCTTATCCAATTAATATCTCCCAGCAGTTTTTGAAAATCATTTAGAGTGCGGAGATCCTGAGTTCTTATGGTAATTTTTTGTGGTTTTAATTTGTCATACCCAATTGTCGCTCCCAAATACTTAATAGAATCCCCCGTTTGAACCTTTTCAGGTGCAATATGCAGTCCATATTGAGCTAACAGCTTTACTAGTTCTTTATAGGCCTCATGAACTGTCTGCTCTAATTTAGCGGCCAATAATACTCATCCATATAATGAATGATCTTGATGGAGGAATACTTTTGTCTGAGAGGTGCGAGTGCCTTCCCCACGTACATTTGACACATCGTAGGACTATTAGCCATTCCCTGTGATAACACCACCCACTCAAACCTTTGATCTGGTTCCTCGTGGTTACACGAGGGAAGGATGAAGGCAAAACGTTGTGAGTCTTTAGGATGCAAAGGAATAGAAAATAAAGAGTCTTTAATGTCAATAGCAATAATATGCCAGCCCTGAGGAACAGAGGAGAGCAGAGGCAGCCCTCTTTGAATGGGCCCCATTAGTTGCATTTGAGCATTAACTGCTCATAGATCATGCAGTAGGCGCCACTTCCCTGATTTCTTCTTAATGACAAATATGAGAGTATTCCATGGAGAAGTGGAAGGTTGGATGTTACCCAAGTCAAGTTGTTCTTTAACTAAATCATGGGCTGCTGCCAATTTAGCCGAGAGAAGAGGCCACTGAGGCACCCAAACAGGTTCCTCGGTGAGCCATGTTATAGGTATTTGAGCCCCAGTGGCCCCTAGGAAAAACCCAGAACAAATCTGTTAAGCTTTTGATGACCTGGCACAGAATGCCTACGCCCCTTTAGGTGTTTTCCTAGTTCTAGACCTGGACTATACCCCATATTTTGCATAATTTGGTGAGACACTGGGGAATAGTCATTACTAAGAGTGAACCCCATGTCTTTCATCAAATCATGGCCCCATAAAGAAATAGGTAGATCAAGTACATAAGGCTGAAAGGTACCATTGTGTCCTTCCGGGTCCTTCCAAGAAAGATGTCTACAGCTGATTTGAGGAGCTTGGGCATAGTCAAGTCCTCTTAGGGATTGATCAGAAGTCTGCACTGGCCATTTCTTAGACCAGTCCTTAAGGGCTATGATACTACGGTCTGCTCCTGTATCCAGCAATCCCACAATAGATTTACCTTCTATGCTTAATTCCAAAGTGGGGCGATTGCTCATATCCAGTGACAAATAGGCACAATTCCCTCCGGTGGTACCAATCTCATTTCCCGTCCGTGACCTTGAGTCAGCAGGGAAGTGACTATGGCAAAATTAGCAATTGAGTAATCCGATCCTCTGGGGAGATCGACACAATGCCCCTTGGAGCTTCCACCATACCCTTTACTGCCCCTATAGCATCAGCTCTTATGACTCCGGAGAAAACATGAAGACCTTGTAAGATAGAGGATGCACGTCCAATTAGCAAACCTACAGTGCCAGGTGGTAAAGGCCCTTTGAACTCAGTTTCCACAAATTGGACTCCCATCTTAGGTGTGAATACGAGTCTGGAGGTGGAACAGAGGTCCAATCCCGCGGCACCTGTAGTGGCTCTCTGCGTCTCATGGGATGGCGTAGAGATGGCCATGTCTTGGGGACGGTTACAGAGAGAAGAGGTTGGAGACTGCGGTACAGAAGGACTGTCACAGAGAGCAGAGTTTGGAGACTGGGGTGCAGAAGGACCATTGCAGAGAGGAGATGTTAAAGACTGGGGTGCAGAAGGACTGTTAAAGAGAGCAGAGGTTGGAGACTGAGGTGCAGAAGGATCGTTACAGAGAGAAGAGTTTGGAGACTGAGGTGCAGAAAGACTTTTACAGAGAGCAGAGGTTGGAGACTGGGGTGCAGAAGGATTCTTACAGAGAGCAGAGGATGGAGACTAGGGTGCATAAAAAGTGTTATAGAGAGCAGAGTTTGGAGATTCTGGTTCAGAATAACTGTTAAAGAGAGCAGAATTTTAAGACTGGGGTTCAGAAGGATTGTTACAGAGTGCAGAGTTTTGATTTGGGTGCAGCAGGACTGTTACAGAGAGTAAAGCTTGGAGACTGGGGTGCAGAAGAACAGTTACAGAGAGCAGAGGGTGGAGACTGCTGTGCAGAAGGCCTGTTACAAAGAGCATTGGTTGAAGACTGAGGTGCAGAAGGATCGTTACAGAGAGCAGAGGTTGGATACTGAGGTGCAAAAGACTGTTACAGAGAGCAGAGGTTGGAGACTGAGTTGCAGAAAGATTGTTAGAGAGAGCAGAGTTTAGAGACTGAGGTGCAGAAGGACTGTTACAGAGAGCAGAGTTTGAAGAATGGGGTGCAGAGGTATCATTGCAGAGAGCAGAGGTTGGAGACTGAGGTGCAGAATGGTCTTACAGTAAGCAGAGGTTAAAGACTGGGTTGCAGAAGGACAGTTACAGAGAGCACAGGTTGGAGACTGGGGTGCAGAAGAAATGTTGCAGAGAGCATAGATTTGGGGACTGCGGTGCAGAAGGACTATTTCAAAGAGCACAGGTTGAAGAATGAGGCGTAGACAGACTGTTACAGAGAGCAGAGTTTGGTGACTGGGTTGCAGAATGACTGATAAACAAAGCAGATTTAGGAGACTGGGGTGCGGAATGACCGTTTCAGAGAGCACAGTTTGGAGACTGTGGTATAGAAGGACTGTTACAGAGAGCAGAGTTTGGAGACTGGAGTGCAAAAAGACTGTTGCAGAGAACAGAGGTTGGAGACTGGGGTGCAGAAGAACTGTTGCAGAGAGCAGATTTTTGAGACTGGGGTTCACAAGGTTTGTTACAGAGAGCAGAGTTCGGAGACTGGGGTGCAGAAAGATTTTAACGAGAGCAGAGGTTGGAGACTGAGGGCAGAATGACTGTTGGAGAGAGCAGAGGTTGGAGACTGAGGTGCAGAATGATCCTTTCAGAGAGAAAAAGTTGGAGACTGGGGTGAAGAGGGCCTGTTACAGAGAGCAGAGGTTGGAGACTGGTGTGCAGACGGACTGTTACAGATCGCACAGTTTATAGACTGAGGTGCAGAATGATATTTTAGAGAGCAGAGTTTGGAGACTGAGGTGCAGAAGGAATGTAACAGAGAGCAGAGTTTTGAGACTGGGTTGCAGAATGATTGTTGAAGAGAGCAGAATTTTCAGACTTAGGTGCAGAAGGACTGTTGCAGAGAGCAGATGTTCGAGTGTGGGGTGCAGAAGGACTCTTTCAGAGAGCAGAACTTGGAGACTGGGGTGCAGAAGGATTTTTGCAGGGAGCAGAGTTTGGAGACTGGGGTGCAGTAGAACGGTTACAATTATCACAGTTTGGAGACTGTTGTTCAGAAGGATATTATAAAGAGAAGAGTTTGGAGACTGAGGTGTAGAAGGACAGTTACAGAGAGCAGAGGTTGGAGACTGGGGTGCAGAATGATTGTTGCAGAGAGCAGAGTTTTCAGACTGAGGTGCAGAAGGAGTGTTGCAGTAAGCAGATGTTCGCGACTGGGGTGTAGATGGAGTGTTTCAGAGAGCAGAACTTGGAGACTGGGTTGGAGAAGGATTGTTGCAGGGAGCAGAGGTTGGAAACTGGGGTGCAGAAGGACTGGTATAGAGAGCAGAGGTTTTAGACTGGGGTGCAGAAGGCATGGTACAGAGAGCAGATCTTTGACACTGTTGTGCAGAATGATTGCTCATAGCTGGTGAGCCTCCTTTTGTAC